>NW_017671870.1:0-10429 GCF_001879085.1 Nicotiana attenuata
CAATAACATAATAGTAGCTACGCACGGACTCTCGTCACCTCGTACGTACGTAGCCCCCACAAATAGGAGCAAATATCTAATTAATTCACCTATGGGGACATTTTCCTCTCACAAGGTTAGAAAGGAGACTCACCTCGCTCCGAAGATCCATAACCGACATTCCACGCCCTTCCGAAGACTCCAATTGATGCATCACGGTCCAAAACTAGCCAACGGTTACGCAAATCCATTAATATATGCTCAATTGTTCATTACAATCTAATTTATAGCAATTCCTAACTCCGATCGAAAAGTTGACCAAAACGCCCTCGGGCCCACGTGCCCGGAATCCGAAATTTTTTGAAGATAAAGATTACCCATGACCTTAGGAACTCAAATATATAATTTTCACTAAATTCCATACTCAATATCGTGGCTAAATTCCAAGTGTACTAATTTTCTAGGTTTTCCACCAAAACCTCAAATTTATACTAATTTAAATGCTCAAATCCATACATAGTTGATGTATTTAACTCAAAATAGGTGGGGATAACTTACCTTAACGTTGATGATGGAAATCCTCTCTTGAAGCTCCCCAAAAATCGCTCAAGCCGTGAAAAATATGAAAGAAATGGCCAAATCCCGATTTTAAAACAACCTTCTGCCTCCAGCTATTTCCGCACCTGCGGTCCCTTGACCATTACTGCGGTTCCGCAGGTGCGATCAAATTACCGCTTCTGCGGTCCTCCCTAGGCCGCCCTGCTTCGCTTCTGCGACATGCCTTCCGCAGATGCGGTCCCGCTTCTGCGGAACTTTGACCGCATCTGCGGTCCTCTCCAAGATGCCCTCTTCCGCTTCTGTGCTCACTTCTCCGCAGATGCGGTCCCGTTTTTGCGGAACCTTGACCGCATCTGTGGTCCTCAAGCCTTTGACCAAAATACGCTTCTGCGGCTCCCTTTCCGCTTCTGCGGGGCCACTTCTGCGGTTAACCCACCGCAGAAGCGAAAATACCAGCAACCAGATCCTTCAGCTGACCAAAAATCCCAATTTCGATCCGTTAACCATCCGAAATCCACTCGTGGCCCCCGGGACCCCAAACAATCATACCAACCAGTCCCAAAACACATTTCGGACTTGCTAGAGGCCTCAAATCACATTAAACCACACAAAAATCAGGATTTACACCCCGATTCAAGCTTCATAAACTTTAGAACATCCAACTTCTACTTTCGATGCTTAAACCTATCAAATCAAGTCCGTTGATCTCATATTTTGCACACAAGTCATATTCAACATTATCGACCTACTGCAACTTCCGGAATCGGATTCCGACTCCGTTATCAAAAAGTCCACTTCCGGTCAAACTTCTCAAAAACCTTCAAATTTCTATCTTTAGCCAAATGGCTCCAAAATGACCTACGGACCTCCGAATTCACTTTTGATCGCACCCAACTCCAGAATCACCATACGGAGCTATTCCTGGATTCGAAATCCCAAGCGGACATCGATAACACTGAAATGCACTTCAATCCAAACTTAAGAAATTTCTTCAAAAATGCTAACTTCCACAATAGGCGCCAAAACGCTCCCGGGTTATCCAAAACCCGAACCGGGGATACGCCCAAGTCCGAAATCATCCTACGAACCTGCTGGAACCTTCAGATCCCGATTCCGAGTTCGTTTACTCAAAATTCCAATCCTAGTTCATTCTTTCAACTTTAAGCTTCCGAAATGAGAATTCTCTTTCCAAATCAACTCTGGACTTCCCAAAATTCAATTCCGATCACGCACACAAGTCACAATACGTGAAATGAAGCTGCTCACAGCCTCAGGCTGCTTAACGGGGCGCTAGAGCTCAAAACGACTGGTCGGGTCGTTACATTATCTCCCACTTAAACATATGTTCGTCCTCGAACGTGCTGAGAACTACACTGAAGTGGTCTGAAATCACTGTTTAACACCTCATGCACCTTCCCGTGTTACCACAACTCAGTTGAGCGCATTTGCTCGATCAATTTTGAAGATATTTCCTTTTATTCAAGCAGATAGGCCATAGAGCCTAATTCCAACATATGGAATTCTCTGTCAGGCCTGTTTCCAACATACGAACACCGTATCCATCACCACACGCTGTACCCAAACATGACTGCATAACTTTGCTGAATTCACACCTTGCATCATTTTACTCACCGGACCACAATAACATTTTCTGATCAACTTAGTCGAAATTCCACGAATCTGATGCCCCCATTGCACCCCATGACATACACAGGTCTTACTCTAACTCTTACAATACCGCCACAACGGAAGAGATGTGCAGAAATTCATAATCAACTGCCAAGTCAACCAATCATTGAGTCTATACTTCTGATAAGAAACATTACCATATTCTGAACCAAATAACGATCTTTGCTCCTTAATATATTTCACGTAATCAGATTGCACTGATCCTAAATCCAACAATCTCGTCTCACCCAGTACGAACTGCTCAGGCAATAAGCCACCCCAACATGACCAAAAGTCCCACATGATGCTACAATGTGCCAATAGGCTACCAATTCGATCGCGATACAAAAGGAAAAATGAACTCTGGAAGGAATTACCTAACTCACACACTAATACGGACTTTCCTTAGAAAATAGGAAGCAAGACATACAAAAATAGCAGATAGAAAACTATACTCAACACCACACTATTGCGGCGCGCAACCCGATCCAAATAACGTACCCATGGCAGCATGCCACCCGATCCACACGTAGGTCTTACATAATGAGATGCACATCGAGCTAAATTTGCTCATTACAATAAAATACCGAATTTCGGTCATAAGCACGCTAAGTGCATAATAACATCCCTGAGGGAACATAGTGCTATAAGCTACGAAACCCAAGCACAACTGAGGTGCGTTATACAATCTGAATCTCAAGAGCCATTTGGCTCATATAACATCATTTCTTCGCGGATCCTCGGCACATAAGCAACCTCTCAAGCCGTCTCACAACTCACATGGCGCAATGCATCACTACATAAAGCATATAACAACGAAATAACACCCTGACTACTCCCCCATAAGGAGTGCATTACTGACATGAACAGAACTGGCCTGACATAGAGCCCATATTCACATTTAAATTCATCCACCGACCTCGAGTCGATCCCGATCATATCAACTAAACCAATAACCTTTCAAAGGTCCATTCTAATTTCCCTCTTCTCATAACACACAAGAACAACCATCATAACCGGAGTACTCATCCACAGTCCACAACTCAGTAACGGAGTGCCCTCCAGGCATATATTCTCAAATCAACGATACCATCACAACCTTCATACTTGGTTTAAGTCTTTAATCAATGTAGTGACTACCTGCCTCACTTATATGATCTTCCTTTGGGACACACTCCCACAACCTACCATAACAAATAACTGGGTCGTATCCCCAAACCACCGGCCGCACTAACGCCGAAAAACGATCAAGAATAATTAACCAGGATGCAAGGTCCTTTTTACAAACAACCCATCTCATGTGACACTGATGACAAAACCAACTTACTTTAAACATCGAAACTCCTCTCCTGCTCGTCCGAGCTCGTGACATCCTTGTCAACACCGAACTGCTACCTTGATCTTCACTTCAAATTCCATACCACTTGCTGCATTTAACATGCCAAAATGCGATAGAACTCGTTTCTTATCATAGCTTCGGGACCACTGTTAGATTGACATTTCGTCACAAAAAAGCTTTCCACTTAACTCACTTCAGGAGAACCATAGCAGCACACAGGCGAACTTTCATAACCGTAGAATATGTAAATCTCTAAGTATTGGTCTAAGCCACCATAGTCCTTCCGGGATCTGCTTCCACACAACAAGCCAAAACAGTGGAATACCTCTGAATAAAATCAATTACGGTGGCCGACAGGCCTCACACGTACCATCACAAATCACTTGTATAACTTGATCACGCTAAAGGAACTGATCACTAACACCAATGTCACACCTCCTTTTTCTTACACCCGCAAGGGTGTAAAGGAGTTTTTCCACTTAAAGGACAATCGGAACGGGATTTATTATTAAGATTTCAGAGTCGCCACTTGGGAGATTAATGGTGTCCCAAGTCACCGGTTGAATCCCGAACCGAGGAAATTATGACTCTGTTTAATAGTCCGCGATCCAAAAATCCGAGTAAGGAATTCTGTTAACCCGGGAGAAGGTGTTAGGCATTCCCGAGTTCCGTGGTTCTAGCACGGTCGCTCAATTGTCATATTTGGCTTATTTACCTGATTTTACAACATGTTTTAGTCTATGTGCTTTTTAACCGCTTTTATTATTATTATATTAAAGGGGATTGCAACGTCGTGAAAATATGTCTCGAATCGTGTCACATAAATGCACCCGCGATTTTTGACACATTTTGACTTCGTTGGGATTTGGATTTAGGTCACATAAATGTGCACCCGTATTTAGGAAAGTAAAATTATTTAAAAGACGTGCCTAAAGTAGCTAACGTGTTATTATCTTTGGGGAAAGCCGTGAAATTTGCTAAACGGCTCATCCCGAAGGCTAAGTATTTTTAGTATAAGCATTTAAAGAGGGCCCCGCAATTTGTTTGTTTATTTGGCCGGGCTCACCTCATTTATTATTTAAAGGTCAATCCTAAAGCAACTACAATTTTCTATTTATTTTGTCTCTAAAAATAAAAGAAGAAACCCTAATTAACTACCGTTGCTAAATGAACATTAACGAAATCAACCCGGGCATAAGCTATTAGCACGATGGGTTTTGAAGCCAGCCCTTGGAAAAGGCATTGGACCATCCATATGACTAGTCCAATAGATATGCCTTTGGCACTTTGGGCTTACGATTGATTCATCCAAGTCCATGAAAAACAACCCAATAAGAGGTCCAAATTTTGATTGCAGGGGGGGTGGGGGGTCAAGTGGCCTGGGCCTGTGCCAAGCCCATTAGCGGATACCAGTTTCATTTTTGGACTGGCCAACATCTTAACGGGCTGTTTATATATGTATTTAAATCAAAGACCAAATCAACCAAATATTGGGTTAATCCAAGAAATAATTGACTTTGAAATTGATTTTTTGTTAATAAGGATTTGAGGCACAATCAGTTAGGCTAATGGTCCAACGTAGCAGTCTATATTTGTTCCAATTTAATCCTCAGATCCATATGACACTATATTTGACCCTCTGTTAATTGCTCTTAATAATCAGATGCCCAATTATTGATTACAATCGGGAAATATACATTTTCAAGGGCAATTTTACGCAAAGCACATTTCCAATCAAAACTAACACAATGAATACTAGATATTTGCACATCAATGAATATCTAACTATGAACATGCGATAACAGGGATTTAATCATCCCATGTCAGCTTAATTAACTATGCTTAAACACACACTGAAGTCCAACACAGCCCTAGATAATCGAACTAGTACTGAAAATCCATTAATCTGTTAACAATCCATTGACAGTCCATATTCTCATTAATACAATTGGAATTATGGTTCAAATGAATCAGTCACACGAAAGTCTAAACTGAGCAGATAACAGTAAAATTCAGGTGCAAGCATATATTCCTTTATCATTTATACTTCAAACTTGTGGTCTACAGGTGAAGGCAATCTTCAGCATCATTTGAGCATGAGAAAATACCTGGATTACAATGAACAAAGAGGAGAAGAGGAGGATCAGCAGCAATGTGTTGAATTAAAAGCAGACAGCATGTCACAACAGCTCAAAATCAGCCTCAAACCCAGGTTCAAAATGCAGATGAAATCCAACAAACCATATAACCAGCAAACACACCAAAACTCGACAAAAACGATCCAAATTCAACTCGAAATTGAAGCTAAGGAATTATAGAGCACTCTCAGCAGTCTAAAACACCCAGTAACAACTCGGATGAACCCCAAACCCCTTCAATTGCATTAAATCTTCAAGCACAGAATAGAAACAGAGAAATCTAAGCTAATTGTGATGCTAGGTGAGCTAAATAATCGAATTGAGAGCTGAACTTTTAAAATGATCAAAGTAAGATCAATGTACTATTTTTTTTTTTTTGGATTTTTGGAGATTTTCTGTTGTTTTTGGATTTTTTTAGATCTAGGAGAAGTTTTGAAATTCAAATTTTAGCTAAAAAACTGATGGAAAGTAGTGGGGAATTTTCAGAGGTTCCAAACTTGTGAATGAAGCCAAGAAGACTACCTTTTATAGGCATCAATGAGGGCAGCCTTCAGCTTTTGTGTTTGCCCTTTAGTCCTTCACTTATTTCTACTTAACCCTCAATTTTCTGACTTGTTCCTCAACTTAGTTCCCTAAGCTTACTGAAATTACAACTAAAGCCCTAGTCTAGAAGACCATAGAAGACTCTAGTGTTAACTACCATATTCCACCCAATCTCAAATACCTAAACTATCCCTGAATACCCCCCTGAAATTACTTAACTAGGTCACAATTAACCCACCCTTCTTCCCTAATTAAAGCTACCAGCTACAACCCAATTCACCCAAAGTTAAACTAATTGGACAATTAACTAAACAGAAACAAATTGCATTAATCATTCGTGGATCAACTAACTAACACAAGATTAAACCTATTAAAATCAGACATGAAGCACTGCCATGAAGAACAAATCAGACACACTTAATTAAACTTAAAACATGGAATTATTAATATAATTGCTACTCAAACTGATTTAACCTAACTCATTAACACCAAACCATAAGGAATCAGATTCAAACAAGGCCCAAACTATCACAACAGATTAACAAAGAATTACACTAATAATCAGACTAAAACCAAAAATTAAAATGAATTAAAATCTAAACGGGATGAACAAACAAACGTAATCGAGCACAAAATCAGAACAACAATCAGAACAGGAATGATACGAACAAAACGAGAATTAACCAAACTAAAAATCAAACTAACACATAAAACCGAATAATATTGACTAACAATTAACAAACTAGAACTCACGAGAACCAAGAAAAGAAATAATAGAATTGAGAAGAAAGACTTACTAATTTCAGAATTCATATGGCCAAACCGTCTAAATTGATTTTTGACTAATGTTATTTGTCTATTTCGTCAGAAATAGGCATATAACATTAAACAAAAAATCAACTGACCCCAAAACATCTCGAAACAGACCCGACTTCATAAACCTTAGATTTGAAATTCAACGAGTTCCGGTGGGATTCGAGGGGTTTTAGTTAGGGATTAGTGATGAGGGAAGTCAGGAGAGTATTTGGTACGAATTTGGGGCCGTTTGGACAAAGTAGCGTTTTGGCCGGATTATTTCGAATTAAGATTCGACAAGATTGGCAGTGATTCGAGGGAAATGGTTTGGATATTTAGGATGAGGAGATTGAGGAGGTCCTAGGGTGTTAATTTGGGACCGGTTTGCGGTGGCGCCGCCACCGGAGGAATTTTGGGCGGCGCTAGGGTTCATGACTTTGAACCCAGATTCGAAGAGTTCTGGGTTCATTCGAGGTAAACTAGTCGTGGATTGGGAATAGGGAGGTGTAGAGGAATTCGGGATGTGATTTTGGTTGCCATTGGGGTGGTTTGAGTCGTCGCCGCCAGCGGGTTTGACGGAGTGTATCTGGGCGGCGGAGCTTCTCTAGGGTTTGGGAGGGTATGAGNCAATACAGGGTTCAAATATGTACCTGGAAATTCGACAAAAATTGAGGTAAGAAGAGATTAGCAGCAATGTGAGAAAAACAGTTTCAAACAGCAAAGGACAACAACAGCTATTTCAGCTTGAATCTCGCAAAGCCAACAGCGAAAAACCCCAGCAAATAGACCCAGAAAGTGACTGAATCAACCAAATGCAGTTTAAAACGACCAACACAGCTCAAATACACCCAAAACTAGCTCGAATTTGAACCAGGATACCTCCGAAACTTCAGCCAATAGATATTGAACTAGAAGATGTGAATCAATTCTAGAAATCGAAATTAACCTGAAGCTTTTCAATGGAACAGTTTTTTTTTGATTTTTTGCTATATTTTCTTTGTTTTTTTTTTTGGTATTTTGAAGATTTGAAGTTTGAATTTCAAATTCAGATCTAATAACTAGAGATCACCCTTTTGGGGGGAAGTTTTTGGAGCTCCAAACTTCTGAATGAAGCCAAGAAGACTGCCTTTTATAGGCATCAATGAGGGCAGCCTTCAGCTTTTGTGTTTGCCCTTTAGTCCTTCACTTATTTCTACTTAACCCTCTATTTTCTGACTTGTTCCTCAAGTTAGTACCCTAAGCTTACTGAAATTACAACTAAAGCCCTAGTCTAGAAGACCCTAGAAGACTCTAGTGTTAACTACCATATTCCACCCAATCTCAAATACCTAAACTATCCCTGAATACCCCCCTGAAATTACTTAACTAGGTCATAATTAACCCACCCTTCTTCCCTGATTAAAGCTACCAGCTACAACCCAATTCACCCAAAGTTAAACTAATTGGACAATTAACTAAACAAGAAAACAAATTGCATTAATCATTCGTGGATCAACTAACTAACACAAGATTAAACCTATTAAAATCAAATATGAAGCACTGCGATGAAGAACAAATCAGACACACTTAATTAAACTTAAAACATGGAATTATTAATATAATTGCTACTCAAACTGATTTAACCTAACTCATTAACACCAAACCATAAGGAATCAAATTCAAACAAGGCCCAAACTATCACAACAGATTAACAAAGAATTACACTAATAATCAGACTAAAACCAAGAATTAAAATGAATTAAAATCTAAACGGGATGAACAAACAAACGGAATCGAGCACAAAATCAGAACAGGAATGATACGAACAAAACGAGAATTAACCAAACTAAACATCAAACTAACACATAAGACCAAATAATATTGACTAACAGTTAACAAACTAGAACTCACGAGAACCAAGAAAAGAAATAATAGAATTGAGAAGAAAGACATACTAATTTCAGAATTCATATGGCCAAACCGTCTAAATTGATTTTTGATTAATGTTATTTGTCTATTTCGTCAGAAATAGGCATAAAACATTAAACAAAAAATCAACTGACCCCAAAATATCTCGAAACAGACCCGACTTCATAAACCTTAGATTTGAAATTCAACGAGTTCCAGTGGGATTCGAGGGGTTTTAGTTAGGGATTAGTGATGAGGGAAGTCAGGGGAGTATATGGTACGAATTTGGGGCCGTTTGGAGAAAGTAGCATTTTGGCCGGATTATTTCGAATTAAGATTCGACAAGATTGGCAGTGATTCGAGGGAAATAGTTTGGATATTTGGGATGAGGAGATTGAGGAGGTCCTAGGGTGTTAATTTGGGACCAGTTTGCGGTGGCGCCGCCACCGGAGGAATTTTGGGCGGCGCTAGGGTTCATGACTTTGAACCCAGATTCGAAGAGTTCTAGGTTCATTCGAGGTAAACTGGTCGTGGATTGGGAATGGGGAGGTGTAGAGGAATTCAGGGTGTGATTTTGGTTGCCATTGGGGTGGTTTGAGTCGTCACCGCCGGCGGGTTTGACGGAGTGTATCAGGGCGGCGGAGCTTCTCTAGGGTTTGGGAGGGTCTGAGAGACGGGAACAAAGAAGGTCGGGGGGGGGGGGGGTGGCCCTTCGGACATTTTTATATTAAAGATCCTCGAGTTCCTGGCCGTTGGATCATGAAACCTCGACGGTTGAGATTGATTTGGGCAATACGACGTCGTTTTGGCGTCTTTGAGCTGGACTGGCTAAGGCTCCGTGTGAAGCATTTTGAAAAGTTTGACCGAACCCTGCTTCAAAGGTTGCCTACATATCCTTGGCTGTAAAGGAATCAGGTCAGTGTAGTTCTGGAAGGTTTGGTGTTGCTGTGATTTCAGGTCACTACCAGGAGCTGTGATTTCACTGCTGTTGCTGCTGCTACTGCTCGCTGACCTCCTTATTACACCGTGTCAAAATAAAAAGAAGCTAGCCTAAGCTATGATCTATGAATTACAAAAAGGTCCTATCTATGTCTTCAAACTTGCTCTTGTGTTGCCTTGAACTTGTATTCTTCCGATGGAATCCTTGCGTTGTTGCCTTGAATTGTGATCGGAGATGTTTCGCTATTCCTCCGAGTGATGCTTGACTGCTAAAATTTGAAATATATGCCTCTATTCTCCAGGCGAGCTCCTGATTGCTGAACTTGACAAGTATTCCCTTGTTCTCCAGGTGGGCTCCTGACTGCAATAAAATAAACAAACAAAGAAAATTTGCTGCCCCAGTTGGTGGCTGGGTACATCATGTTATCAAATATTAAAAATTAAAAGCTAAAATTTGAATTGTACTTCCCTTGTTCTCCAGGTGGGCGCCTGATTGCTGAACTTGAAAAGTATTCCCTTGTTCTCCAGGTGGGCTCCTGACTGCAACAAAATAAACAAACAAAGAAAATTTTCTGTCCCAGTT
>NW_017671870.1:10439-29679 GCF_001879085.1 Nicotiana attenuata
CTTCTTTCACCGCTTTTAATTAGAAAAATTATCTTGAAACGGGTTACGCGTACGTATACCCGCCCGTTTGGTGCGTCAAAAATCATGTCACGCGAACGTTTTCACAATTAATAACGCTTAATTATTATTAAGAAAAGTTTGGGCCGAAGTTGCGCGAACGCATACTCCGATTTTGTTTTTAGAAGTGTAGTTGTGTTACGTGGACGTATACGCAACCACACTTGGTATTTTAAACGGTCCTAAAGGATATTCTACAAAATATTAGTCATTTTTACATCTAGGTCATGAAATAATAAATACTAGTGTAAGCACTGTAAGCATATTTTTATCTTTCAAAGGACAATCAGAAATGGCTACAATACCAACCCCAGGTCTAACAGTTTGACAAGGTCCAAACCAAATGGGCCTATGGCCCAAGAATCACGAGATAACCCCTAACTCAATGCCTAAGCGTCTACACGCTCACAAAGGGGCAAACAGGCCTGTTCATTAATTATTGGCCCAAGGGAGCCCATATCCCTGTAAGTCTAGCATCGAATATTCGTCGAATTAACCTACAATTACTGAACATAAAAAAACTGATTGGAGTTTAACTACAAACCATTTAAAATCTAGCCGTTTCCACATAACTAACATACTAATCATATAGCCTGTTCATGCTTTGAATTTATTTCGAATGATCCTGAAATGAAAACTAAATCAACGAGATATCCAGAATACCAAGTCCATGTCCACATTATATACAAAATTTCAACCAAAGGTCATTTGACAAACTATTACTCCCACTACTGCTAAACTACTTCATCACAATCAACGGGCAACTTCAACCGTCCTAAGCTAAAAGGCAATCCCAAATCTAGTTGCAGACTCTAATAATTAAAACAACATGATCTAATTATCAAGTACAACCATGCATTACATTAAACAAAACTTTGAAGCTATATAATGATTATAAAACCGAGTTATAACTGATCCTCAGCTCATACTTCAGGTTACATATCAAACAGCACCCATAAGGATCAAGATATACCTGGAAAAGAAATAAACAAGGTAGAGGTAAGAGTCAGCAAGCTCGGCAGCAGCAATGACAACCCAAATTTTAGCGAATGAAACCATAAATTGACATAAAACCAATGGAACAGTAATTTTTTTCAACGATCTGATCACAAAAGCCTTCCAAACAACACCAAACTAGCTCAAAGTCCCATCACTGCATACTAGTTTCCAGAAACTTAATAAAGTAGAAGAATGCTGAGATTCTATGGAATAGTGAAGCAAAGTTTCAAACCATTTGTGTTTTTGATTTCTTAGATCTCAATTTCCTCTCAGATTTTTAGGATATTCAAGCTCTTGGCTGCCTTCTAGGCTCTAAAGTCTCTCTAAAAAAATCTCTGCCAAAATTCCTTTTGCTCTCAATTTTAGACTCTCCAAAAACTGACTTGCAAGGCAAGTACACAATGCCTTTATAGGCAAGTCATTAGGGCAAGCTTCAGATTTCAGTTTTTACCCTTTACCCCTTTTTGAATTTTTATTTTAGCTTAGGTGACCCTAAATTATTGACTTGCTATCCAAGTTTTACCTCTCATATTTCTGAAATTCAAAAAGGACCCCTCACTAGAAGATTCCTATTCAGTTATTAAAGATTCCCTAACCCCAAATACCTAAACTACCCCCCAAGTGCCCCTGATATTACTGAAAACCAAACCAACCTGGGTCAAGGGTCAAATTGACCCAACGGTTTAATTCACAATCCAGGCCCTGTAAAACCCAATTGAATCTCTTTCCTGGGCTTCAAATTTCATAGCCCGTATGAAATCATTGGGCTAAACAGAATTTCCTAAAAGGGAAAAAAAATCAGACTTCTTCTCTTTGAAAAACCAGGCACATGGAATAACACAAAGAAACTAAAACGACATGCCTGAACAAACTCGATTTGAAAACACTTAAACAGACTAATTAAAAATGAAAACAAACGGGACAGAAGAAGTAAGAGGAGACGGAGACTAGAACTTAAAATAAACAAAATAAGGAACACAAAAATGAATGAAAAAGAAACGGACTGAAAATTACCTAAACCAAGTGGAAAAAGTCTTGAAAATCTTCACAGGAACTCCGATTTTGAACGAAATAAGCCTTACTCGTGTGTTTTCAAACGAAAACACACGAATAGAGCCAATTTCGGCCTTAAACCTTCATTAAATACAACCGATTTGGGGTTTGGGATTTTAGGGTTCACACCTTTGATTTAAAATTCGAAGATTTCTAGGGTGATTCGAGGGAAAGTGTTTGTTGATTTGGGATGTGGAGGTCATGAGGATTCTGTGGTGTTAATCTGGTGGGGATTGGTGACTCGCCGCCGCCGTAGGCGATTTCCGGCGGCGACAGACAGCGGAGGCGGTGGGGCTGTCTCTAGGGTTGAAGAGAGATGAGGGGGTAGGGGGGAAGAGGGTTCAGACACTAATATATCAGGTGTACCCCTACTTCATAGTCGTTAGATCTAGGAAACCTCGATGGTCGAGATTTAACCTTGACGGAACGGGGTCGTTTGGTCTCTGAACGGCGTCGTTTAGCTGGGGAACGGACCGGGTTGGAGTGGGTTTTTGGGCTGGGTCTGAGGGGTGTGAGGGAAATTGGGCCTCTGTTTTTTATTTTGAAGAACGGCCCAACATTTCTCATTTCTCTCCTTTTATTTCAAAACAAATTATCTCACAATTCTTTTTCCTTTTCTTTTTCCTTTCTTTTCAAAATTTAATTAAAATCAAAGTCAATTCCTAGAACTTAATTAACTAAAAAAAACTAATTAAACCTAAAATGACAATTAACACCATTAATCCAAGGCAAATTAACCAAAAACTACTCAAAATCAAATCTAAAAATTAAAGAGTGCAAATTAAACTATTTTTGTGATTTTTCCTTTTTATAACGCAACTAAATTGAATAATTCTTAAAATGCAAAATTAACTCCTAAATGCACATGCAACACATTTTTTTGTTGTATTTTTATGAATTAAAGTGCACAAAAAAATGCAAACAATTAACAGAAAATGCCACGAAAATCAACAAAAGAAATTGCAAATAAATAAAAGAAATTATTTTGTTTTGAAACTATGGGAGTATTTCATATAGGGCAAAAATCACGTGCTCACACTCTCTCTTTTACTCAGTTCATTTTTTTAATGGAAAACAATTCAATCCTAAGAATCAAAACTGAAAAACCATAAAGAGCAGCACAACAGTCCGACCAAATACCTACCAAACAGAGGCAACTTAATACCAAACATCATAAACTAGTAAACTACAGCAGTCCAACCAAACACTTGCCAAACAAAAATAGGTTAGCAAAACCAACAATATAGGTTAGCATTCCAGTAATCAACATTTGTTGCAATTGTTGCAATTAAAAAAGAACCACATTATCAAATTCCACAACTCCCAAATGGACCAACACTACAAACTTGTAATTTCATCAGATTTTTGGGTGACTGACACACCATAAGCTCACCTTATTGCATCAATCCTTGAAAATGTAGCAAGCAAGTGAACATTTAATCAGTCAGCAAGTGAACATTACATGAAGTGCAAGCAAGTGTCTCTACTCTTACTTGTTTCAACAGATAACAACTTCTGAAATTCCCTTCATTCTTTTCTAAATTATTTATCTGTTCTTTCCTATACTAGAAGCAATCACAGTTTCAGCAGAAAAAGATGGAAGACTTACCTTGGCAGATACACAGCCAGCTAAGGCCATGGGAACAGTGTAATACCAAACAATGGAGGCAAATTCCCTTCTATATGATTTGTTCCAACATCAATGGCTACCATAGATGAATGATTGAAAAGACAAGGAAGCAAGGTTCCACTCAGGTTGTTCTCGTTTACTACAAAGTACTTTAAGTTGGGCAATTGACATAACTCATCAGGTATTTTGCCTACCAAATTGTTCTTGCTTGCCAAAAATGTATCAAGTGTAGAAAGATTACCAAAAGAAGGCGGAATACCTCCTATAAAATAGTTAGAAACAAGAAAAAGTTCTTGAAGCTTCGACAAGGTGCCTAATTCTGCTGGAATCATGCCTACCAGCATATTATATGAAAGAACAACAGAAAAAAGGTTGAAGCAACCAGAAATGTTTGAAGGAATATGACCAGTGAATGAGTTATTGTCAAGGCATAAAACCTGTAACTTATGTAAATAGCCAAGCTCTGATGGGATTTCACCTGAAAAGCTATTATTTTGGAGCTCAAGGACATGAAGAAAGCTCAGATTTCCAATACTTGGTGAAAAAGTACCTCTCAGTTTCAGAGAACTAAGATCCAAAACAGTGACTCGTCTGTGACGGCGACCACAAGAAACACCAGGCCAGTCACAGAAATGGATGGTTTCATTCCATGAGTCCATGATCCTCAAGGGATCACGAATGATCATATTCTTGAACGCAAGCAGTGACATTCTGTCAGTTTCACTGCCTCCCACCTGAATGTAGATGAGCAGAGAGCATAGGGTGGCAAAAAGAAGGCCAGTAAAGATAAAAAAGCAGTATACTTGAGCACATACAAGTGACAAGAGTAGCACAACTGAAAATTCTCTGTATGACTTGGAAGAATCATTTTTTTTTAATGTAGAACTGAAAAGTGGACTAGAGAATTTGTTAGAGAGAGTAATATTGATTGCACAAAACACTAGTCTAATATTTGAATGTTTGCATTGCAATGATATTTCATGACATTGACAATTGAGGTATTTCATGGAAGACTACAAAAATACAGAAAAGGATAGACTTTGACAGATTCACGTGCAAGATTCTCCTAGTACGCTAGGAACAACAAATTGGACAGATTAGAGATAAATTTAGGCCACTGTGCTTGACTTGTTGGTAAATATTCAATTTATAATGTTCGTCCTTTCTCTAACCTCCGCCAAACTGGATCGTTTAGATCTTATTTGAATTGATTTTCTTGCCTTGTCATACCTTGTAGTTTTGTATAATAGTGTATGTCATGTTTCCTAATGTTATATATTCCTGTTATCCAGCAAGTATAGTCACAATCTCATACCACCACCACTCCAAACATATACATACACATACCTCATCCAATACTAGTAAATGCTAGATGCAAATTGCAAGATATATGTAGTACAAACATGTAGAGGGCAGGAAACACCAAATTGATACAAAGCGCAGCTAATTAGGAACACCAAATTTGGTATGTTCCATATCAGTCTCTTCATTCCATTCAGATAAACATATAGTACAAACATGTAGAGGGTAGGAAACAATATTTGTTAGATCACAAATTTGATATTCTACCTTAAAATGCAGCACAACTGAACCAGAAGAGGACGTTGGAGAAAGGTTGGGCCTCAACAACCGAACAAAAGGATCCCAAATCTCTCTCAATTAATTCAGTATCTACAATAATGTTACCAGATTCTAAATCCTGCAAAATTGAAGCATGTCATAATATGCTATTATTCTTCCCAGGGCTGATTTTCATGATTATCATCATCGACTGCTCTACACGAAGTCCGGCAACTACTCGTCAAAGAAACAACCATGCGAAAGGCACTTAGCCAGCAGCCATGAAAACAACTGACGAAAAAAATGTAAAAGTAAGTCATATCATGATACTCCTAATTCTATGTGCAGATTAAAAACAAACTTAGACCCAAACTACCCAGCTTAATAGCTCATGCAACAGGAAATTTAGTTCAAATAAGAATTCACCGAAAGAAAATCTGACCCACGTTAGCCATACCCAAATGAAAATTAAACCCAAATAATTTTGGGTTCAAAACGTCAACGGAAAGCAAGAAATCATATACACTGCTAAAACATAAATCTTAAAGAAAAAATAACGATTATAGAAGATAATGCCCAAATTAGAAAAGAAAAATTACCTGAAGTTGATTTCTCACTGATTGCCTTTTGGGTCGAAACTTTCTGGCGATTGAAATATTCTTCACCTGTAATCGCTGCCTTTAAATTATTCCTCTGTTCTTCAGATCCTTCGAGTGAAACAAATGGATTCTGGGATTTTGGGGATTTAGGAGTTTTGGGTTAGCAATCGAGATCTGGGGATTTTTGGTTAACAAATGGATTTGGGGATTTGGGAATTTAGGACATGAGTTTCATCATCTTAATCACCTGTTCTTCAGATCCTTCGTTCACCAATGATTTGGAATTTTTGGTTAGCAAGAGTTTGCAGGAGTTAGCATCTTAGCGATGAGAGCTGAGCCTTGGAACTGTCGACTGAGGAATTTTAATTTGGCTATTATAATTACTAAAATAAAATATATAATAAATAAAAGGATAAATGGGTTATATTGGCGGGTTTAGTAAAATTTAGGGGGGAAAACGAGGAGGGAACAAAATACCCGTTCCAATATTAAAAAAAAAAATCTAAAACTGTTACTACAAATAGGCCTATTGGGACGGTTCATAAAACCGTTCCTATAAATAACACCTATGGTAACGGTGAAGCGTCAACTGGAACGGTTTAGTATCTAAAGTGTGCCCATTACATTCAATTCTATTGTAACGGTTGTAACCGTTACCATATCTACTCTATTGCCACGGTTTTATAACCGTTGCCAGAACAATTGTTCCCATAGGCCTATTTTCTGGTAGTGTAGGTTGGTGTAACTAACTCAGCAGATTGAGCATTCTGTTAAGTTAATGAAGGTCGTTGTCTTCTATGTAGAGAAGCCCCATCATCACTAGCTTCTCCATCATCATCAATAGCCACAATATCTATGGCCGACTCGGGCGCGTCGCTCGACACCACAATATCTAAAGACGTTTCGGACACGGCACTCCTAACCCTTTTATTTTTTTTCCCGGCCGCGAAGGAACGTCTCTTTCTTGCTTGCTTTCTCTCCGATCGGGGACTCCAGAGAGAAACACTTGCACCCGAAGCAGGACCGGAGATGCCTGTTTGAGTAAACGCCTCTTGAAGCAACCTCGCTGCATTAACATGGTCAGCCAAAACATCCTCCTCACAGACGACAACCGAGCCCGCGGGTAGACGTGAATTCAGCAAAAAGAGAAAGGATTAATCAACTTCCTTACACGAAATACAAAGACAAGGTTAATCCAAGTTAGCATGATTTTTGGTCTTCCACCCGTATTGAAGGGCCAATTCTTTCCACACGTGGGTCTCGGGCATAGTAACGTCCAAGATTTTCTGGACCCACTGGTCCAAGCCTTCAACCCTAGGTGATACCCATCGAGTTGTTGAAACAGGCGAAAGAAAGAGGGTCAATAATGATATGAGATTATCTCTAATGAAAGAAAAGTTAAACAAGGAACTTACGAGTACGGGTCCATGATTCCGGAAAGGATGAAGCCGTTCCGGAATGATATCATTGGTGGAAGTTGCGACGGACCTTGTCATCCACCCACGGTCATTGTAATCATCCATGCTAGATAGCAGAGCATGGTGGCCACGTTTGCTGAAATTTATCATTCTCCCGCGGAAGATCTTGGGGGAAGTTCATCACGTGAGCTAGGGATAAATCCTCTCCCGTTTCTTGGCACAAGCGCCGAAGATAAGCGATCGTCCTCCACACGAAAGGAGTTAATTATGACACACACTCCTGATAGCGGAGGTAGAACTCCACAATGACGGAGTCAAGCTCTCCACTCAGAGAAAATGCCCCCAAAGTGAAGTGATACGTATAGAAATACTTAAAACCCTTCTTGGGTAGGGTTACCCACTCTGCCAGATCAGTATCGATAATGTCTAAATCGTGGCAACAACAATCTTCCTTCACAGCAGGAATACTGGAATGATGGATGGAAGAAAGGTATCTGCCAACGGCCCATGTACGAGGGTTAGCAGAAGGAAATTTCTCTTCGAAGTCTTTAATTGTGACGAGACTTCTGGGATGATGGTGCTCACTGTAGGAGGAGCAGCCTCATCGGCTTTGCCTTTGTTCTTTGAGAAACTAAGGTTTTTAGAAGAAGAAGCCATTATGTTTTGGAGAAGAAGGAAAAGCTTTTATCTTATGAAGAAAATTAAAGAAAGGTTGGAGACAGAGTACGAGTTGAATGAAGAGAGTATGAGAAAGTTTTAAGAATTATGAGGTGTGAATGAAGGAGTTTGATGCGTATAAGTGAAGAAATAGGCGGCTAAAATCAAGGTCATAATTACCTCGATAACCGGTAAAACTAATCATAAATCAAGGGATGACGCATATTCGGAGCATTAAATACGGAGAGACGTGCATCTAATCAACCATTAGAAAACTTTTCGGGGAAGGTCAGTGATTTTTCCACCAAAAAGAGGTGTTTTCTACCAATTTTCCGGTGACATAAAGTTACACCATCGGAAAGCAGGGGACTATCTATATAGGGTAAAATATGGTTACATTAAATGATTGAATAAGGAAGTGACGCGTGGAGCCGAAGACAGAAGACAGTTAATTCCGAAGGCGACAATCTAGTCTGTTACCGGAGAGAGTAACACTCACAAAGATGAAATAAATGTTTGTCGCCCGGTAGCATTAAATGAGGAATATTCTATAGCATTAAGTACATGGTCGGTTACAAAGAATATAACATTCATTGCTTGTTGTTATACTTTCTTCAATGGCCCTCATAATTGACATTAAAGATGGGCTTGATCCTAGGACCTTGTTCTCTAGGTGCAGCTATAAATAATGAGCTCTATTATCATATGAGGGACACGAATTTTCTGGCAAATATACGCTACACTTTATCGAAAGCTCAATATAATTTTATCTTCTTATTTGTTGTTATCATTGCTATTGTGCTTGGAAACCTTGCTCCCGGAATCGTCATTTCTGCTATTTTACCTCAATCTCAAGGCTAAGTATCATATTCATCTAATTCATCTATTATTCGAGGATCAAATTAATTCACTTGTCTATAAATCACGTTTCAATTGTACTATTTAACGGGTAAATAATAACATAAACTCTACTTATCAGAGAAATCCATAAAGAACAATAACTGTGTGTGCAGGTTTGAGGGTCATTTTTATATACCTTTAAAACGAGGACAATATTTAAAGATCAGCCCCTTGTAGGCCAATCCTGTCAATCACCCGTTGTGACAAGATAAAGTTATTTAATGAGAAAATGACCCTCTATAGCCTCTCAAAATTTTAATAGCCCATATTTTTTTTATTGACACAAATTTTCCATTCGGCCCAAACATATTACATTTAATAGCCCGAAATATTTATTTTGTATATTTTTTGTATAGTGACAGTCTATTTTGTATATTTATTGTACAGTGACAGTCTATTTAGTATATTTTTGTATAGTGATAGTCTATTTTGTATATAAATCGTATAGTGACAGTCTCTTTTGTATATAAATTGTATAGTGACAGTCATTTTGTATATAAATTGTATAGTGACAGTCTATTTAGTATATTTTCTTGTATAGTGACAGTCTAGTTTGAATATATTTTGTATAGTGACAGTGTATTTTATATAAATTATACAGTGACAGTCTTTTTTGTATTTTTTTTTGTTTATTTTTTGTATAGTAACAGTCTATTTTGTATAGTGACAGTCTATTTCGTATATATTTTATATCCCGGTCACTTTTATTTATCCAACGTGTATAGACTGTTGTATGATGTATAAAAGTGTATATATTATTCTTTTACCTTAACCTTATCTATCCAATGTGTATAGACTATTTTGTATAGAAATTTATAACTAAGAAGCTGCTGACATTTCTATTAAAACAAAAATCAAAGAATTCAAGGTATGCAATGGCCAGCACTTATTCAAGCTTTAGCTTTACGTCCAGGTGGACCATCAACATTTAGGCTTACTGGAATTGGACCTCCGGCGAAGCCAAAAAATTCAATAAGGATTCAAATTTTGAATATCCTTTGCCAATGAACTATGCAAGGGCATTCAAAATTTATTTTTAATCAACAACAAGTAGTATTTTAACTTATACATAGTATAGTTTTTCGGCAAAGGCCACCCGACGCTTTGCAACAAGTTGGCTGGAAGTTAGTGCAATTAGCTAAAACTATTGGGGTCGAATTCAAATTTCGGGGATTTGTAACAAACTCATTAGCAGATATTGGTGCTGAGATTCTCGATCTAAGGTCAAGTACTGAAACAGAAGGGGTGACTGTAAGACTGTTAATTCTGTTTTCGAGCTGCACAAATTATTAGCAAGACCTGGGGCTATAGAAAAAGTGTTGAATTTGATCAAACAAATGAACCCGAATATCGTGACGATTGTTGAACAAGAAGCGAATCATAACGCTAGTGTTTTTTTAGACAAGTTTAACGAGGCATTACATTATTATTCAACAATGTTTGATGCGTTAGAGAGTTCAGTATCATCATCATCCACTGGTTGACTCGGCCGATATTAACAATCAAGATTTGGTTACGTCTGAGGTGTAACTGGGGAGACAGATATGTAACGTGGTGGCTTGTGAAGGTGCGGACCGAGTTGAACGACACGAGACACTGAGTCAGTAGCGAGTTAGGATGAACTTGGCCGGGTTCGATCCGATTCATCTCGATTCGAATGCATTTAAGCAGGCGAATATGCTGTTGGCGTTGTTTGCCGGAGGCGATGGTTACAGAGTTGAATAGAACGATGGGTGTTTAATGTTGGGTTGGCATACCCGGCCACTCATCGCCACCTCCGCGTGGCAGCTCGCGGCGGCCGGCCATTGCATACCTTGTTTTAAACTGAAATCAATCACAAGTTGCTTACAGATGTCTAGGCTCGGCCTCCGGTTTAAAGAATTCAAGCCTGTTTACCTTTGATTTAAAGAAATCCGAATCTTAGATCCTTTTCAGTTGCTAGCTCTTATTATTGTTTTTAGGGTATGACTTGTATGAAGTCATTTTGTGGCTACCGGAGGATATAAGTTTGGCCCGAGTGGCTATAAATGAATTTTGCTCGTTATCTAATATCACTGTCTTGAAGTTTGAATTGCAATTTTGTGATAAACCATGCAAAGCAATGCCGCAACAATTTTTCTTTCTTATGGTAATTCAAGTTTTGACTTAATAAGCCAAATGGTTCAAGATATGTTAATGTCTGAAATTTATAAAAACTTTGCACAATTTTGCTTTTATTAGAAGTCAATACTTTGTATATATATAGTTATTTACGAGGAAGAAGGCTGGGGGGGGGGGGGGGAGGAGGATGCGGAGGCAGGCGGCACGAAGTGGCTAAAATTTAATATGTTGTAAACTGCGATTGTATTTTAAATAGCGCCATTAGAATACACTAAATTGTAAAACCAACGTAGATGTAAGACCAATATGCAAGCATTAGTGGCCGATTCGACGGCTCGAACCTGTGACTACAACTATTATTGAAAGGCAAAAATTTACTTGCATTCATGTTTATGTCAAGTTAATAGATGCATGGTATGTGCTTGCAATTAGACTTTTATTATTTCTACTATAGTTAATTAATATATATTCTCTCATTATTAAATCACTTAACTGTGATAAACTGATATAATTTAACATAAACACCTAATGTGATAAATTCGAATTGTGGAAAATCATCGATTCTTGATTCTGTTTCATTCAATCAATCAATCACTATTAATAACAGAGTATTCAACTTGTGTTGTATTTGCAACCATTTTAAAACACAATTTGGTACTTTTGACACACACAATTACTGTGAATCAGACACATACAGATCAGATTTCATACCCAATAAAGGAAAAAAAAAAGACTTCAACAATCACAAAGATAAATTTTGTACTTTTTTCAAATTTTATAAGAAATGTGTGAATGCAAAGATTATCTTTGCAGGAGAGAAATTAGGCTGCACCCTTGAGTTTCTTGGCAATACCGGCAATGTATTTACCTTGGTGAAACGCCTGCTGCAATTCAAGATCGGATGGCTGTCTCGAGCCATCCCCAGCAAATGTTCCCGCCCCATACGGACTTCCTCCTTTCACTTTCTCCATTTCAAACATACCAGCACCAAATGTGTATCCGATAGGTACAAAGATCATCCCGTGGTGAACAAGCTGAGTTATAGCAGTCAACCTACAATAGACCGGTTATCAGGTTACTGCATACATTTCAAATCTCAAACATATTTAGTCCTATGAATTTATGTGAAATAAGATCAATACGGTGTTGTTTCTTGGCCACCGCCTTGAGATCCAGTGCTATAGAATATGCCGGCAGGCTTGCCAGCTAGTTGTTGTGTTCTCCATAGACCTCCAGTTGCATCAAGGAATGCTTTAAACTGAGCAGCCATCATTCCGAATCTCGTAGGGAATCCAAAAATGATACCATCTGCTTCAGCAAGTTCTTGAGGTGTTATAACAGCCACATCACTCTTTGGAGGTGCACTCATTTTTGCTAGCACTTCTTCCGACAGCGTTTCAGGTACCTGTACCGCAAAATGATACATTTCATAAACAGAAAGATATGATTACAGCAATGTGCAAAGATATCATTTTTTTGCCGATAACACAAACTTGCAGATACTTTCTCTGATTAAGACAACAACAACAACATACCCAGTGTATTCCCACAAGTGGGATCTGGGGAGGGTAGTGTGTACGCAGACCTTAGCCCTACCTTGTGCAGGTAGAGAGGTTGTATCCGGTTTTCTCTGACTAGCATAACGTAAATTTTCTCCAAAGGAAAAGAAATCAAAAGACAAAGTAGCACCTACTTGCCACAATTTAGCTTCAACTCCTTCAACAGAAGCTGCCCCTTTCTTTATCTCTTCAGCTAGTTTCTCCACATGACCATACATTGAATAGTATCTGTTGATAAAATAAAATGTCAGCTATCGTTATTCAATGGATCAGTGATACAAAGCATGCAACTCAACTTACTCAAAGATTTAAGAAAACAGCAATCTGTCCCTCTTTCTAATCAGATTTACTAACTAGTTCCTGATCCGTTTACTCCGACTGCTAGTCATCATCTCTATCTTCTTACTTTACCATCTTTGCAACTCTAGCTAAGATATAACCTTTTGCTCTGTACTTGGTTACAGATTGACATTATTGCTGTACCATGTGGCTGTCACATTTTACGTACCCAGATCCTAAACTTCCCAAGAAACTATTATGAATCCGACTCTATTGGACTAAGAATGGGGTACATATAATCTTGAGCATGGACACAATAGCTCCAACTGTATCCAAATTGATGACCTACAAGTAGAAATCCACGAAGCGCTACGAAAACATGAGAATGCTTCTTTCCCTAATGTGTGAATTCCAGGATAAACATTTCATAAAGTTTATGCAGTCATTTGAAACAGTCAGGAGAGGTAAGTGAAAACAAATCCATAGACAGAAAAGATGCCAAACGAAATCAGATTCAAGATGGTTTTAAACTCTGATAAACACCTACGACCAAGATAGCTGTTTTGACATATCTAACTTCATTATGCCAAACAAATTAAACCTAATATCCCTCACACATAACCTTGTTTGTGACTTTAACCACTTCTGATAGTTTTGTCTTCTTTTGTTTTCTAGTTTTTTCATAAACTTATATCTCGGATGGTCACATATCTTTGAATAGTATACCAAACAAGTCGAATATAGGCTAAATTCTTGTTTCCTACTATATATTCACTCTATTCTACTACCTGGAAGAAAAGGTGAACCAGAACAAGAAGGCAGCAGTTGCAGGGGTACCCAATCCCTGAACCGCTCTAAGCAATTCGACGTGCCAAATAGTACTTCAGAGAAAAGAAGAGTACTACTACATTTGATTTTCAGACCACGAACGTCAAACAAAGATGAGTACTACTACACCCACTATTACATTTTAGCAGCACGTGGAGCATCGTATATACTCCCTCTGTCCCAACTCATATGATGCACTTTCCTTTTTAGTTTGTTCCAAAAAGGAATGAACTCTAGATTTAAAAGATAATTTAACCTTAAGTTTCCCATTGTATCCTTAATGAGATGATTTATAGCCATACAAATATTTATAGTAACTTATGTTAGACCACAAGTTCCAAAAGTATTTCTTTTTCTCTTAAACTCCATGCCTAGTCAAACTACATTACATAAAATGGGAAAGAGGAAGTATAATTTTAATCAAAATTGTTCAGCTCTATATATACCGTGGCGGAACCAGGACTGTACGAGTACATATATGTTCGCGCGCGCGCGCACACACATATATATATAACTCACATATATATATATATATATATATATATATATATATAGTTCAAGTTCACCCGTTGCTCAAATGCTATATTCACCCTTGATATCAAACTAGAAGAAATTAATAGTAAAATTAAATCAATGCAATGAACAATTCACCGGCTCAAACTTTTCCTGCAAATTGTGCTTTATCATTTCAAGACGAGTAACCAACAGATCCTTGTAATTTAAAACAAAATTTATTTAAACAGAGCAACAGGAAGCTAAAATGGAATCAATCCTTCACTATAAATTAAAGTACGAATTCGTTGAATGAAAATCATATCAGTAACACTCAATCGGTGATAACTTGATCACAAATTGAACACGAAATTGATCAAATTGAATGCAAATTCAGTAGAACACGAATTTTTAATTTTTTTTTTGGTTCAAGAAAAAAAACTGAAAAGCAAAGCGAAAAAGATGAAAAGAATACTCACACGATGTAAACTTTGGTAGCCATTTTTCGGATTTGGTTAGATTTAAGCCTTCGCTTCTCGAAAGAAAAATGGGGTAACTGTCTTTCTCTTTATAGTAGTTGGGAAGAACAGTAAGAGGATTTGGACTACAGCTAATTGCAGTGTAATTACTTTATTGCACCCCACTATTATCCTAAGAATGAAAGATTACTATTTTTAATCATATTTATAAAATTAAAAAAACATTTTTGGATTTTTGATTTCCTAATAAAAAATATGACTTGGAAGAATTTGTGTTTGTTTTTAGAGTTTATGTCATGTGCGTGTAAAACTTTTTTACACAATCAGATTAAGTTTATCTGCAATAATAAATTTTACATATAAGCTCGTATATGATAAGTAAAATAATTAGAGTAAAAACTTGCAATAACCGGCTAAATTTCATTGAGAGTGTTAAAAAAACTCACATATCATTATATATAATTTAACACAATTTAAATTAGGTGAATCGGTGAATTTCGAATATAAAATACCTAAACTCAAAAATCATCTATATACATAAACGTTTTCTTTTAGTAAAAAGCTAAGTTTCTTGTTCTTCATATTTTTGAAATTATTCATTTTTTTTAGGATGGAGAAAAAAAAATTTTTTTTTTGTGCCCTATGAGGGAATATCAAGGTGGTGGGAGATTGAATTGACGTGGGAATTTAGGAATAATTAGTAGTAATAATTTACACAATGTTTAGTGGACAATGCTTGACACGTTCATCATCATTCTTAATGATTATTCACGTCTCTATTTCTCCTGTTTTCTTTTCATGTTTTCTTACTTATATTAGTCCCTAACATGAGGGACAAAGTTATCTGATATTTATATTATGGGAGACAATAAATATTTTGTAGAATTAATTAAGGTACGCAAAAACACTACGATTATTAAAAAAAAATTATTAGATGGACGGTGGCAAAGAAATCAAAACAAACTCTTCATTTAAGTATATGGAAGAGATAATAGTAACTGAACACTTCTATCCAAATATATATATATACTTTAATATCTAAATGTACTTTTCATCACTTGTTACTTATCAACAATTTTTAATCAGCTAATCTGGCCACCAAGAATTGTGGTGGGATGATCAGGATTCCTCGACTTTTAATCAGAGGTTTCAAATTTGAGCCTTGAAAATATAAAAAAATCCTGATAAGCAGGGTTTTCCTTTTTAATATGCTCTACGTGATGCGAATTCGGATTAATCAAAATACCAAAACAGATATCAAATACCGAGTAAGAAACTAAAGAAAAGTTAATTGCTCTTGGTCTAAAGGAAATTCAATGAGAAGGCATGAGTGGATAAGTTTGACTAGCTCTACCTGTCTAAAAAGATCAAAGAGGAACACTTAAAATAATTCACTTTTACCACCAAAGGATTTGGTTAAAATATCATGGTATAGCCAGTTTTTACACTGGTCAATGAAAAATAGCCAGCGTTTATCAAGTCAATGAAAAATAGCCACTATTTTGCTGCAACAGGGACCGGTCCAGTATAATATACGGGTTCTGGTGCATTTGTGTACGAACTCCAGCATATTATGCTGGACCGGCATACTTTGCTAACTCCTGTAAAATTTGCGGGAGACTGGAGCACCAATGCTCCAAACTCCAGTATATTATACTGGACAATTATACTTGCTGGAACTCCGTAAAATTTGCGGGCGTATTTTTCCGGATTTTGAACAGTGTTTTCGCTCAGATTTAAAGTGGCTAAATTTCGATGACTTTTGAAACTTGGCTATTTTTCAACGACCGGTGGTAAATCTGGCTATTTTTGAATTTCTCCCAAGGATGTGGTGCAGTGGATGCTACTGCTCTTCCCTTAATCAGAGGTCTCGGGTTCGAGCCCTGGATATGAAAAATCGAATGGGGCCCTACGCAACGCGAATTCCTATAATCGGGCTCCAATGCGTGCATCGGACATCGGGGGTGGAAACAAAAAAATAATTCACTTTTGCCCATTCTAAGGTATAGGTATGGACATTTGACATTGCCCCATGACTACTTGCCTTGCACTTTCAGCCTTACCAAACTTCTCAATTATCATCACTCATTAAAGTTTTTCCCTTTCTTTTCTTGATTGGACTTTTTTAACGTGTAAAATACTTCTGATATTATAAAATAATAGTAATACTCTTTGCTTTAAATTATGATTGATAGGAGGGTCTAAATGTATTATATCTTCCTTTGTTTCACATTATCAAGTTTCATTTACCTTTAATATAAAGATAATCTACATCAGATTTTACATCTATAACTGGAAGTCCTCATAATATCATCATCCAAATAATTATGGGAGGAAATTTATTAAAACCATTGAATTCGAAATATGGTTCGATAAGGGCGCGTCTGCTTATCGGGAAAAAACACCAATTGTAAAAGCACTCTGCTAGGCTGGCATTGAGAGACGACAGCCAGGGGAGCGAATAAAATTAGATACCCCAATAGTCCTAACCATAAATGGTAGATAATACCGCCGTGCGTATCGACCCATGGCTTAGGAATTATCTTGTCTAATTTTATATATTGGTCGTTTTGAACTAAAAGCAAACTTTGGAGTGTAATATTCATATTTTGTGAAAATATCTTCGGTCTCAATAGCCACATACACAACATCATCATCTTGGAAGGATATTCCCCTTTCTTGAAACTATAACAATAAAGATTAGTTACCAGAAATTACTCGGAAACAACCTCTCTACCTTCAAGGTAGGGGTAAGGTCTGCGTATACGTTAACCTCCCCAAACCCTACTTGTAAGATTATACCGAGTTTGTTATTGTTACCCGAAAATGACTACTAGGTCTTAGCAGCAGAAAGTTCAAACTCTGATTCAGAGGATTCATGTCAAATATTCTTGCTACTTACCATTTCTTCTCTTTTCAGTTCACTTATTCTTATAATAATAGAATTGGAGAATGCATAATGAAAACCAATAATACAGAAACTACGTCTTAATCCCAAGTAAGCTGACATCGGCCATATGAATCATCAATGTCCATGTCGTTCTATTTAAGCAAATCGGAATCCAATGAAAGCCAAGAATAATAATATATAGTAAATAAATGATGTATTAAGAATTGGAATACACCTCGGATTTTTTCAGATAACAATAGTCAGCTTAACCAGGGGCGGAGCCAGCACTTCGGCTACAGGTTCGACCGAACCCAGTAGCTTTGGTCCAAACCTTATATTTAGCTTAAGAAATTATTAAATATGCACAAATTATTAATTTAGAACCCAGTAACTTAAAAAAACTAAAATTCTAAATTCATAAGCTTCAAATCCTAACTTCGCCTCTGAGCTTAACGAGCATCAAAATCAGGTTATATTATGTTCTTGAGAATTCTTTGTTCCTTTAGACAACACAAAATAAATGTCCTATAAGGTAGGAAGAAAGTCAAATGCAACAAATATATTGGAAAGAAAAGAAAGAAGATCTATCCACAGACACCAGAGCTCCGAAACTTTAAACAGAGAACCAACAACAACTACGTCTCAGTCCCAAAACAAGTTGTTGTCGGCTATATAAATCCTCACATTCTATTTAAGCTCAACTCATGTCATCATCGTACAAAACTTAAAAAGAGATCGAAAAGCCAAATTCAATAGTTTCAACTTTCAACTAGGGAACCCCTAACAATTTCTCAGTCCAATGTCTTACACATATAGACTCCCAACCCTTCTGCTGCAGAGAAAAATGGAGAGCGAAAACTGAGAGATAACAAGAACACCGCATGTAAGCAAGCCTCCAACCAGAAGTTCAAGCTCTCGTGCTGCAACCCCACCGAACCCCCTCTCCCCACCCCACCCAAACCCGTTCTTTCAGCACATTGTGCTTGGTATATAATTCACCTTGCGCCTCAACCATTGACAGCATACACTCTCCAACCCGTCATCTGAAATAAGCATGAGAGCCATCAGTCCAACATGCACCACCTAACATTGGCGCGCATCTCCATCTCTACTTCAAGGTTTAATTTAGGTATAAAATTCTTTTCGTTCTGAAATCAGGATACTTTTCCACCTTCTAGGACAATGAACATTGAAGATGAAAGACAGAAAAGTGACAACTAGCATAACAAAAGATGACAAACGAAAACATTTGCGAGAACCAACACCAACACCATGTTATATGTACATCTCCCATTCTTCTTCTTATTCCTTCATTCCATATTTCTATTCCACCAAACAAATAAGCTTTTCCTCTGCTTCGTAAACGTAAAGGCAGAACTCTCAAATTTGGAAGTTTACCTTGTAAACAGGTCCAGATCCTCCTTCACCAAGCTTGTTGTTTACTGCAAAATTATCAGTAGCATGAGTTACAGTAGCTGTACTGAAAATGCTTAGCTTCGAGATAGGAAAAGGAAATAATTACTACATGAATGTTAAACGAAAGATCCTTAAATGATAACCAAAAAGAATACATAAAATAAACTTGTCATCCGACATCTCTCTTAAACAGACAATGGAATATAAGTAATTATATTTGAAGGAGGTCAAGCATCACCAGCACTTTGTATTCCACGCTAAAATAAGATAAGAAATTGCATGTTTTCAAATTGGGGGGGGGGGGGGGGGGTAGGGGGAACGAAC
>NW_017671870.1:29699-33152 GCF_001879085.1 Nicotiana attenuata
GGGGAGGAAACAGAATGCAACAATCTGAAGAATGCAATTACCATGACTCCATCACAAGTTTAAAACATTTTGTTACATTTTAGTGTTATACGACACTGTGAAATTAGCTCTGCTGCAGACACCTTTATCCAATTTCTTCCTCCGAGAAACATAGTAGCAGAGAAGAACCAATCCAGAAAGCACGGCAACTGTGATTAGACTAATTAAGACTGCTTTACCCACACGTCTTTAGCAGTTAAAGTCTTAAAGAGAAGCAACTTCTATCAGCAATAAGACAGAGTAGTGACAGATTGACATACGATCTTAGAAAGGGAGGATCTTTATTTATTTAAGCAATGCTCTCACCAGCACTTAGAGATTGAGATTGATCGATTCTATGGGACACTGCATGTGTTCTCCCTATTGAGTAGAGTAAAACAAGCATAATAGAGAATAAGCCAAAGAACATCCATAGGTTCATAACATTAGCTTACATGATTAGTCGTTAGGAATCCATAAAAAATCATCATATGATGATGCATTTAGCCATTCTGTACACAATCAAAATACACTTATTCATTACTATACAACAAATGCAAGGAGAAAAAGACATAGACAAGCTCTACCTGTCCCAAAGTGATGTTCACTTTGCCAAGAATTATATGTATGGGTCAACATGGTAAGATGAACCTGAACTATTCTAAGGCTCAAGCAAATTCTTCAGGACCTTTCATTGTAAACTTATGAGACGATTGGAGAATATTATCACAAAATTTGTGGTTTTTGCTCTCTTCTTAGTGGAGAGATTACCAACAAATTTAGCCATCACAACAATAAGGGCAGCCCCATGCATAACGCATCCCATGTTCACGCAGGGCTCGTGGAAGGGCCTCACCAAAAGGGATATGATATAGACAGCCTAACCTAATACAAGCATGCCTCCACGGCTTGAACCCGTGACCTATAGGTCACACGGAGACAAATTTATTGTTGCTCCAAGGTTCCCCTTCCCCGACGCACAAAGCATCCCGCGTTCACGCAAGGTCCGAGGAATGGTCACACCCTACAAAGGTGTGATGTAGGCAACCTACCCTGATGCAAGTATTAGTGGCTGATTCCACGGCTCGAACCCACATGGAGACAACTTGACCGTCGCGACAACTTGCCGTCACAACAATGCAATTTTCAATTAGCTGAGCAATTACAGTAAGAGGTGTAGAACTACTAGCAAAATCAGAGTCTGTGAACTGGCAGCTGTCATTTTAGTCAATTTTACTTGTCAAGTTAACAATGATGAATATAATCTAGTTTTTCTAGGTTTGGTTAAAATCACAAGCTCAAAACAAAGATACAGATGATAACAAAGACATACATGAACAAAGCCAAAAACAACAACAAAAGGAGAATAACACAAAAGGGTGCAGTAAACATCTGTATATATATTTCAATGTGTTTTATGTGCTTACAAAAGTTAGAATGAAAACTCAGAATCTTGGTTAAGAGCTTCTTCTAACAAAAACTGAGATTGCTGCATTAACTCAGGACTCAATCTGAACATCAAAACACAAAATTCCATCTGATTAAGAGCTCCATCTCCATCAAAATCACCTTCTTTAAGCATACTCTTAAGATCATCATCACTCAAATCTTGAAGCCCTAACAAAGCAGAATTCTTTTTTAGACTCTCAAATGTAATGACCCTTTTATCCTTATCCATTAATAGCTGAAACCCTTTACATAATTCACCAATCAAACCATCCCCACCTAGTTTTTCAGCCATAAGAGGCAAGAAATCATTGAAGTTGGATTTTCTTGAAGTAGCCATTGATTGAAGAGAAGAAAAAAGAATTGATTTTGAGAGAAGCTTTGAACTGTTTGGTAAAAAGGGTGTGTTTGTGAATAATATATAAGGAGAAATTGGACGGTAGAGAGGGGTTTCGGAGAAGGGGACAATAGGGAAAAAGCCATGAGAATACAACTAAGAAACTGTCTTTAACGCGAAATTGCCTTTGCTTTGGACTGACGGTTGAAGAAATTGCCTCCCAATTTCTCTATTTGGTCCTGTTACGCCACTTGCCAGGGGTATATTTGTCTTTTTAAAGATCTTTTTTTCAAAGAGAAAATTAGTTAATGAGGAAATGCCGCATGTTGAGTCACCGAGGCCGAGGGTGGAAACACTATAGATCCTCCTAATTTGGTAGGGATTTTAAAAAAAGAGACGCGGCGTATTTTTATTTTTGAGAATATTGGTAATAGTTAAGGATTATATTATAATAAAAAAAATTTGATAATAACTAACAAGCCATCATCCGAAAATCACTTAGACCATCGTAAATAATTTATAGGCGATTTCTAATAGGCGATCTATGATTTAAGCAGAATCTCCCACTTTATAAAAAATGATCCTAAAAGTAACTAATAGAGCGGAGATCACTCAGACTAGCATAAACAATACATGAGCAATTTCTAGATAACACATAGATAATCTATAGTTTCACTAGAATCCTCATTTTATTTAAAAAAAAAAAAAAAGACCCTAGTAAAAATTAATAAGCGATCACCGGAGATCACTTGGGTGATCACAAATAATACACGGGAGATTTCTAGATTCTAGATAATACATAGGCAATCTATGATTTCATTGGGATCTCCCTCTTTATTAAAAAATAATGAGTGAATATCCTCAGATTTTCTTAAACTATCACGTTTTTGTCAGTTACCTGCTTAAATTATATGTATCCGCAAAATCCCCTTAACTATATCCTATATATTGAAAAATCCCTCATTTTTGATATATATATATATATATATATATATATATATATATATATATATATATATCGCATGAGAGATAAAATTATATATAAAAATGGCCCCATCTGGCTGTATCTAATGGTTAATTAGTGTTACCCTCTTTTATAAAATTCAATTTTTCTATCTACCTTCTATTTTCTTTATATTCTAGGTTTCTTCTTCATTTTTAATCTTTCTTCTTCCTTTCTCTTTATGGATGTCATCTGAAATTTTTTTCTTCTCTTATTTTTTCTAAAATTATCTTTCTTCTTCATTTAGGTCTTCTTTTTCCATCAAAAGCCTATAATTTTTACCAAACTCTAATTGAAATTTTTCCAAACCCTAATTTATCCCAAATCTAGTATTAAACTAAAATTCCTAGTGAACTCAAAGGTTAATGAAAAATTTCAAAGTTTAATGGAAAATCATGATTGAGACATGGTGTAGTCATTATCGAAGGAGATAGAAGAGAATATTTTTTTTTTACAAATGATCGTGCCTTTATCCCTTCACCCTCTTTCTTTGATTTTTAACCCCCCAAACATTTACCCATTTTATTATTTTTTATTATTAGTTAAAATTTTTAATTAAATTGATATTTAAATTAGGTTGAGTTAAATAGAAGAGTGTATCACACGCACCATTAAAAAATCGATGAGTTTTTTTTTTTTTTTAATATAT
>NW_017671870.1:33172-33431 GCF_001879085.1 Nicotiana attenuata
TTTTTTTTTAATATATAGGGGGATATAGTTAAGGAGGGTTTTGAGAACACCAGATAGTTTAAGTAGGTAACTGACAAACACGTGATAGTTTAGACTTTAGAGGGGTTTTAAGGGATTTACTCAAAAATAATCTTGGTAATTACTAATGCGCGATCAACCGTTGAACACTTAGGTGATCATAAATAATATGTGGACAATTTCTAGGTAACTCATATGCGATTTATGGTTTCACTAGGATCTCTCACTTTATATATATATA
>NW_017671870.1:33451-43684 GCF_001879085.1 Nicotiana attenuata
TATATATATATATATATATATATATATATATATATATATATATATATATATATATATATATATATATATATACAAAAAAACAATCATGGTAATAATCAATAAGCGATCAACCGATGATCACTTAGAGAATCATAAATAATACATGAACAATTTCTAGATAATACAAGGCGATCTATGATTTCAAAAGGATCTCCCGCTTTATAAAAAATGATCCTGGTAATAACTAATAAGAGATCAAGCAGAGATTACTTAAACAATCATAAATAATATATGGGCGATTTCTAGATAACACATAGACGATATATAATTTCCCAAGGATCTCCCGCTTTATAAAAAATAATCTTGGTAATAACTAACAAGCGATCAACCGGAGATCACTTAACGATCATAAATAATATATGGGCTATTTCTAGGTAATACATAGGCGATTTATAATTTCGCCAGGATCTCTCACTTTAGAAAGAAAAAAAGAATCCTAGTAATAACTAATATGCGATTGATCAGAGATCATTTAGGCGATCATAAGTAATACATGAGCTATCTCTAAATAACACATAGGCGATCTATGATTTTACCAGGATATCTTACTTTATAAAAATGATCCTGATAATAACTAATAATCAATCAACTAGAGATCATTTAGGAGATCTACTACACCAGATTTTTGAAAATCCAAGTACTCTTTTTTTATTTATTTCCCACTCAGTGTTCGATATCTGTATTGGAACCGACTATAGTACTCTCATCTTTCCCATTTTTACCTATTGAAACCAGAAAATAAAATCTACAAATCAAATGCACATTTATCCAAAACGTCAACTATTACTCTAAGTTACAAGTATGAATATCCAAGAAAGTATGGCCATTAATTCTTGTTTCTCTATGTATGTTTGCAATGTATTGCATGAATTACATTAAAGGAAGTATAAAGTTGAATAGTTACAATGCAAAGTCACAATCTCAAAGAGTCTAATAAAGACAAAAGTTAGAATGAAAAGTCAAAATCTTGGTTAAGAGCCTCTTCTAACAAAAACTGAGATTGTTCCATTAACTCAGGACTCAATCTAAACATCAAAACACAAAATTCCATCTGATTAAGAGCTCCATCTCCATCAAAATCACCTTCTTTTAGCATACTCTTAAGATCATCATCACTCAAATCTTGAAGCCCTAACAAAGCAGAATTCTTTTTTAGACTCTCAAATGTAATGACATATTTATCCTTATCCATTAATAATTGAAACCCTTTACATAATTCACCAATCAAACCATCCCCACCTAGTTTTTCAGCCATAAGTGGCAAAAAATCATTGAAGTTGGATTTTCTTGAATTAGCCATTGAAGAAAGGAAAAAGAATGAATTTTTTAGGAGAAAATTTTCAATGTTTGAAAAGTGAATAAATTAGAAATGAATTTGGTGAATAATATATAAGGAGAGATTGGAGGGTATAGAGGGGTTTCGTAGAAGGGAACAAAGGGAAAAGCCATAGGAATACAACTAAGAAACAGTTGCCTTTGCTTGGCCTAACGAGTTAGATGAAATTGCCTCTTAGTTTCTATTTTGGACTTTTTCAATAAGGGTATATTTGTCCTTTCCAAAGCCTTCTCAAGGTAGGAAAAGTAAGGGGAAAAAAAAGTAGATTCCTTTTGTAAGGGAACGCTTTATCCCCAATGTAGATTTTTCGGCGCGAACTCGAATTTAATCGGGACTCAATATGAATACAGGATATCGGGTGAAAAACAACAACAACGAACTCGGTGTAATTTAACAAATGGAGTCTGGGGAGGGTAGTGTGTACTTAGACCTTACACCTATCTTGTAAAGATAGAGAAGCTGTTTCTGATAGACCCTCGGCTCAAGAAACGGTGAAAATAAGGCAACAAGTAGAAAACAATAGTAAAAACCAAAAAACTAAAAAATAAGAGTGGACCTGGACCAAGTATTTCTAGAATCATCACTAAAGAATATGGTGAGATGAATAAGATTTTTTTATTTTTAATCACAATTTTCTTGTTCAAGCTTTGACAATGAAAAATGTTCTAGAATAAAACCTGTATGGCGTAAATCTGAATTAATTGAAACTAGGATATCAATACCCGAATATTAAAAAAATGTATTTCTTGAACTAAAAAAGATCTCAATTTCGATCCTTTCTTATATGAGTCTAAAAGTGGCACGTTTGAATTAGTTGAATTAAGGGGGATTTGCAGTCGTACCCTATTTTTATGCCACCTTTTAACCTATACCCTATTTTTAAAAACTATTGATTTGGTAACCAACTAACAAAAATTCCGTAATAATATGACCATTATACCCTTCCAAAACATATAAAAGTCCGTCTCTCCTCCGTATTCCCAGATTCAAATTCCAGATCTCCTCCGTATCTCCTCCATCAGTCCGTCTCTCCGGAGATCGCGTCTCGCATTCAAATTCCATATTCAAATTCAAATTCCAAATTCAAATTCAAATTCAAATACATTGTAAGTATTTTTTGAATTATATGTTTTCTGATTTGTTTGAGCAACTTCACTGATATGCTGAATTTCTGTTTGACGATGAATTCTAACATTCTAAGCTGAAGTTATTTAGTTAACGAGCTGGAAAATAACACAACGAAGAAGAAATTATATTAAAATATTATATAATTATTCGAAATCTTCGGCATAGTTGCTGAAGTTTTTTTGTTAATAATTGAAAACTTTGGCATAGTTGCTTAAGTTTTTTAGTTATTACTTAAAAACTTCAGCAGGCGGAGCTGAAGTTTTGCTCCTACACTGGCTAAATTAAAATTTCATATTACATGAAAAAACTTCGGCCTAGGTGCTGAAGTTTTTTAGTTATTGTTTAAAAACTTCAGCAGGAAGAGCTGAAATTTTTTAGTTAATATTTAAGACTTAAGCAAGAAAAAACTAATTAACATAAACATAACAATAGAAAAAACGCAAATAAAACGCACAAAAAAATAGCGACAAAAACTTAACATTTTATTAAATATTAAAATCATAAATTAACATGAATAACAAAATAGCAAAAATAACAAAAAGAAAAACTAATTGTCCATATTATCATCATCGTCGTCGTTGTCGTTGTCGTCGTCGTCGTCGTTCTCACTACCAGATGGACGAGCATCTTCATCAGCAAGATTATCAAATCTTGCATACATCAGAAGCCTATCGAGCTTGTGGTTTATTTCTTCGAGCTGCCTGTCATATTTGTCTATCACCTCATCCAGTTTTAATTCAAATTCCTCCATAATGTCTTGCTTCAGCTCTTCTACTATTTGCCTTATGACTGTCACACCTTCTTTTTCTTACTACACCCCGCGAAGGGCATAATAAAGGGAGTTTTTCCAAATAAAGGACAACCGGAACGGGATTTATTTTAAGAGCATTTAGAGTCGCCACTTGGGTGATTTATGGTGTCCCAAGTCACCGGTTAAAAATTCCGAATCGAGGAAAGGGTTTGACTCTGTTTAGCAGTCCGCGAACCAGAAATCCAAGTAAGGAATTCTGTTAACCCGGGAGAAGGTGTTAGGCACTCTCGAGTTCCGTGGTTCTAGCACGGTCGCTCAACTGTTAGATTCGGCTTATTATCTGATTTTAGTACATTTTGAACCTATGTGCAAATTTTAACTTTTAACCGCTTTTATTTAATTTTTAAAGAATGTTGAACGTCGTTTAAAACATGTCTTTGGATCGCGTCACATGAAATGCACCCGCAATCCAGAACACATCTTATTCAACGTTTTGGGATTTAGATTTGGGTCACATGAAATACACACCCGAGTTTAGGAAGGTAATATTATTAAAGTGCGCGCCTAAAGCAACTACGCGTTTTTAGCTTTGCGAGGGCCATGGAATTTCGCTAAATGGCACGCCTCGATTCTAATTTCAAAGGATGTTTGAACCAAACTTTTGAGGAACCATGAATTATATCTTGCCTAATATGGCACGCCTCAAATTATTTCAAAAGATTTGCATTCAACTAAAACGATCTACGGATGTTCATATTTAAAAGATTTAACTGGAATGCTTGTACCTACTGTGCAGTAGCAACAATTTAATCCAAGCACCTCAAAAGTTAATCCTACAGGTGATCGACCAACCACAGCAACACCAAAAACTGGGCAATCCCAAGCTGTGACAACCAGTACTTCTGTAACAACATCTCAAGGCAAGATATTCCAGTGGATACTGTAATCCAATATGCAAGAAATCTAAAGCTAGTATGCTGCGGGAGCAAGCTATTCAAAACAACTCAACTGGTGATCGACAAGCAGCAGAAAATATCAAAGTGAGGCAGCAACAAATGGTCGTAACAACTCCAGCTATTAAAGTTGTGAGAACTTCAATTCCTTTTGAGAACCAAGAAAATTGCCAAATTCCCAACTGAAACCTTTTCCTTAATCACCCTATGTCCCACTTTATTACAATCCTCAATTCAACTCACCATTAATCTAATAGGCATGTTGGTTCGTTAAGAAACTTGACGTCAATAAGCCTTTAATATTCTAATGCAAAACAGAAGCATCACACGCACATTGTGAATGCCATAACAGATGCATCAAGGATGGTGACTACAGAACATGAACAAAATTTATTTTGGATGAAGCTAAATGCTAGCCAGCATGCATACTAGTTTAAGATGTTCAAATAACCCGATACAACAGACTAATGCAACCAGATGCTAAGATATGTAGCCGTGAACTAGATGATTCACATTTTAAAAAAACAACGCTTCCAATTCTCTACCTGCCAATGCAAGCAATTTGTTTCAGTATGTTATGCACACAGGAGAATGGATTGCAACAGTCTCAAATGTAATTTGAAATCTAGAGGGAACAAATGATGCATAGCTGCTTCAGAAATTGAAATATCGCAGAACCAGTGAAGGAAAATTCTCAATTCAGGGAAATTAACTTAGCCCACACATTTCAGAACAATAGCTTGCATACGAGTCGCTACTGCTGCCATCGACTAAAAGGCATTCAATAACAGTCTCCAAAACATTTGATCGAAAGTAAAATCGTATCCTCAACACTCCGTTTCTGTTCGAACTTAGATTTCATGGTTACAAACTCACCAAATAGGCAGACAACACAATAGCCCTACTGATAACTTCCCTTGGCTGAAATGATAGAGAACGGAGAGGACCCAATTTACAAACGAATTCTTTTCATAGATTATGTCAAGCATTTCTTTAGAAAAAGCTCATGATGGGGAAGACACTGTTGATTTTGCTAAAACCAAGTGGACTTACAGTGGATCTGTTTGAAAATAAGAAGATGAACTAATGAACTTTCTTCAACAAATATCACAAGCAAACACATGGACTTGATGTCGGATGGCTAATATTTATTTTCAATCTTTTAACATAAGAAAGCGGCCAGCAATTCACTCGAAGAGCAAAAAATAGAACTACACTAATCTAAACCTACCGACTGACAGACTCAATCCAAGGGAATGGAAGTGAATAACAGCCATTCAAGGAAGAAAAACAGGGCAGGGGATTGTGCAGGTCCAGATCAACTTGTGACATTAGAGAGGTCGTGATTAAATGACGAATTAAGCACACACAAATCACTGGGATCGACTCGATTAACATTCGAAGGTTCGTACAGTTTTTAGGGAATTAAACGAAGCTAACCAAACCAATGACAGGAAGAGAACAACAGAAGACAATTTCAGAGAATTCATTTTAATACGTACACAGCCAAACCAAGCCAGAAATACGAGTGCAAATGGCAAACAAACACACTACGACCAACAGTCACCAAGATCAAAGAGTTCCAAACCAACCGAACTCAAATTCTCAATACATTTCTTAATCAAATGCCAAAGATAGGCTACACGGGATTAGAAATGAACCTGAATCAGTAAACACTTGCGATTAACTTTGCTCGAACGTTGAATACAAGTGGAATACAATAGTTAGCATCAGCTCAATCAGCAACAGAAATGAGTAGGGATCAGAAGCTCGGGCAACGACGAACTCAGCAACTTTCAATCGAACTCCATTTTTGAAATCGAACTCCAACCCAGAAAGAAGATTACGAAGTATATTTTTTGATTTTTCCTTTTCTGAACAATAGTAAAAAATGAAAACAAATTTTTTAAAGAACAATGAACATTTTTTGAATATGCATCTTTCTCTGATTTAAAAAAAACTCAAACAGGATTCCCCACCAAGAAGAAGAAGAATCCCCCTCTTTTAATCATATCCCCTTCCGCAAAAAGAATCTCTCCCTCAAAACGAAAATTTCACCCCCTAGTTCCTCTCCCTTTCACAAAATCGGAATTGGCCCTATTTGAAAACGAATCCCTTGATGAATGTAGGGCTCAGATTGAATGAACTCAATCCAATGCCTCACACTCATCCAGCGAATCCCGCCTCCAGAACCTTCCAACTGTGAGATATATCCAATTTCTAAAAAGTGAGAGGAGAGTGGAATCTCGCATCAGAAACCGTTAGAACGGTAAGAGGAGGGATGGGGAAATGCGTGGGTTAAGGATTTGGGATTCACTCGCCTGAATTTGGACTGAATTAGGGCTTGGATTCGAGTTCTTCTTGTGGAGAAGAAGAACAGTCGCGTGGGGTGTTAGAGATTAGGGCTCATCCATTTGTTTTGTGTCTGTGGGTGTATTTGGTGGAGAATGGGCCGGGTATGGGTGACTGGGGCGGGTTTGAGGTGAATGGGATTTGGGCTTCAGCATAATTGGCCCAGAATCTAGTCTTTTTATCTCAAGACCAATTATCTAAAATTCTTTTTCCTTTTCTTCTTCTTTTTTTTCCCTTCTCTTTTTTTTTTGTCTAAATTAATATAATTTCTAAATTAATTCTTAAAAACTAATTAACTCAATAAAATCACTTATTAACCCTAAGATAGTTGACACAATTAATTAAAAACAAACTAAAAGGAAAACTACTTAAAGTGCAAATTACACTAATTTTTGTGATTTTCCTCTTATAAGACCACTCACTTAATTAGCTAATCCTAAAAAAAAGTTAAATTAAATCCTACATGCAAATGCACATATATTTTTTGTATTTTTCGTTAATTAAAATGACATAAGCATGCACAAACAAATGCAAATAATTAACAAAAAATGCCACAAAAATCCACAAACTTGCAAACACTGAAAGAAATTATTTTGTTTTGAATTTCTGGGAGTAATCCATATAGGGCAAAAATCATGTGCTCACAGCTGCCCCTCTTTGCTCGGAAACACGAAGAGTTTTCGTGCAAAGATAAGTGAGTGGATACGAGCGATTTTTGCCCGTTTGACTACTCCGTGTGAAGCATTTTTGAAAGAGTTGACCGCACCCTGCTTCTGAGGTTGCCTACATATCCTTGGCTAAAAAGGAATCAGGTCAGTGTAGTTCGGGAAGGTCTGGTAGCTGGGACTACCATGAAGCTGTGGTTTCACTGTTGCTGCTACTGCCGCTACTACTTACTGAACCCTCTTATTACACCGTGTCAAAATAGAAAGAAGCTAGACTAAGCTGTGATCTTATGAATTACAAAAGTCCTATCTATGTCTTCAAACTTGATCTTGCGATTCTCGTTGCCTTGTTAACTTGTATTCTCCTGGTGAAATTCTTTTGTTGTTTCCTTGAGCTGTGATCTGAGATGCTTCGCCATTTCTCCGAGTGATGCTTGACTGCTAAGACTTGAAACATATGCCTCTGTTCGTCAGGCGGGCTCCTGATCGCTAAAACTTGAAATAAATGCCTCTGTTCTCCAGGCGGGCTCCTGACTGCTAAAACTTGGAATATATGCCTATGTTCTCTAGGCGGGCTCCTGATTGCTAAAACTTGGAATATATGCCTCTGTTCTCCAGGCGGGCTCCTGATTGCTAAAACTTGAAATAAATGCCTCTGTTCTCCAGGCGGGCTCCTGACTGCTAAGACTTAAAATAAATGCCTCAGTTCTCCAGGCGGGCTCCTGATTGCTAAAACTTGAAATAAATGCCTCTGTTCTCCAGGCGGGCTCCTGATTGCTAAAACTTGAAATAAATGCCTCTGTTCTCCAGGCGGGCTCCTGATTGCTAAAACTTGAAATAAATGCCTCTGTTCTCCAGGCGGGCTCCTGATTGCTAAAACTTGAAATAAATGCCTCTGTTCTCCAGGCGGGCTCCTGATTGCTAAAACTTGAAATAAATGCCTCTGTTCTCCAGGCGGGCTCCTGATTGCTAAAACTTAAAATAAATGCCTCTGTTCTCCAGGCGGGCTCCTAATTGCTAAAACTTAAAATAAATGCCTCTGTTCTCCAGGTGGGCTCCTGACTGCTAAAACTTGAAATAAATGCCTCTGTTCTCCAGGCGGCCTCCTGATTGCTAAAACTTGAAATAAATGCCTCTGTTCTCCAGGCGGGCTCCCAATTGCTAAAACTTGAAATAAATGCCTCTGTTCTCCAGGCGGGCTCCTGATTGCTAAAACTTGAAATAAATGCCTCTGTTCTCCAGGCGGGCTCCTGATTGCTAAAACTTGAAAATAAATGCCTCTGTTCTCCAGGCGGGCTCCTGATTGCTAAAACTTGAAATAAATGCCTCTGTTCTCCAGGCGGTAAAACTTGAAATAAATGCCTCTTTTCTCCAGGCGGGCTCCTGATTGCTAAAACTTGAAATAAATGCCTCTATTTTCCAGGCGGGCTCATGATTTCTAAAAAGTTGAATTAAATGCCCCTGTTCTCCAGGCGGGCTCCTGATTGCTAAAACTTGAAATAAATGCCTCTGTTCTCCAGGCCGGCTCCTGAATGCTAAAACTTGAAATAAATTCCTCTGTTCTCCAGGCGGGCTCCTAATTGCTAAAACTTGAAATAAATGCCTCTGTTCTCCAGGCGGGCTCCTGATTGCTAAAACTTAAAATAAATGCCTCTGTTCTCCAGGCGGGCTCCTAATTGCTAAAACTTAAAATAAATGCCTCTGTTCTCCAGGCGGGCTCCTGATTGCTAAAACTTGAAATAAATGCCTCTGTTCTCCAGGCGGGCTCCTGATTGCTAAAACTTGAAATAAATGCCCCTGTCAGGCGGGCTCCTGATTGCTAAAACTTAAAATAAATGCCTCTGTTCTCCAGGCGGGCTCCTAATTGCTAAAACTTGAAATAAATGCCTCTGTTCTCCAGGCGGGCTCCTGATTGCTAAAACTTGAAATAAATGCCTCTGTTATCCAGGCAGGCTCCTGATTGCTAAAACTTGAAATAAATGCCTCTGTTCTCTAGGCGGGCTCCTGATTGCTAAAACTTGAAATAAACGCCTCTGTTCTCCAGGCGGGCTCCTGATTGCTAAAAACCTGAAGTAAATGCCTCTGTTCTCCAGGCGGGCTCCTGATTGCTAAAACTTGAAATTATGCCTCTGTTCTCCAGGCGGGCTCCTGATTGCTAAAACTTGAAATAAATGCCTCTGTTCTCCAGGCGGGCTCCTTATTGCTAAAACTTGAAATAAATGCCTCTGTTCTCCAGGCGAGCTCCTGATTGCTAAAACTTGAAATAAATGCCTCTGTTCTCCAGGCGGGCTCCTGATTGCTAAAACTTGAAATAAATGCCTCTGTTCTCCAGGCGGGCTCCTGATTGCTAAAACTTAAAATAAATGCCTCTGTTTTCCAAGCGGGCTCCTGATGGCTAAAACTTGAACTAATTGTCTCTGTTCTCCAGGCGGGTTCCTGATTGCAAAAACTTAAAATAAATGCCTCTGTTCTCCAGGCGGGCTCCTGATTGCTAAAAACTTAAAATAAATGCCTCTGTTCTCCAGGCGGGCTCCTGATTGCTAAAAACATGAAAAAAAAATGTCTCTGTTCTCCAGGCGGGCTCCTGATTGCTAAAACTTGAAATAAATGCCTCTGTTCTCCAGGCGGGCTCTTGATTGCTAAAAACATGAAAATAAATGTCATTGTTCTCCAGGCGGGCTCTTGATTGCTAAAAACATGAAAATAAATGCCATTGTTCTCCAGGCGGGCTCCTGATTGCTAAAAACTTGAAAATAAATGCCTCTGTTCTCCAGGCGGGCTCCTGATTGCTAAAACTTGAAATAAATGCCTCGGTTCTCCAGGCGGGCTCCTGATTGCTAAAACTTGAAATAAATGCCTCTGTTCTCCAGGCGGGCTCCTGATTGCTAAAAACATGAAATAAATGCCTCAGTTCTCCAAGCGGGCTCCTGATTGCTAAAAACTTGAAATAAATGCCTCTATTCTCCAGGCGGGCTCCTGATTGCTAAAACATAAAATAAATGCCTCCTG
>NW_017671870.1:43894-68475 GCF_001879085.1 Nicotiana attenuata
AAAACATGAAATAAATGCCTCGGTTCTCCAGGCGGGCTCCTGATTGCTAAAAACTTGAAAATAAATGCCTCTATTCTCCAGGAGGGCTCCTGATTGCAAAAAACTTGAAATAAATTCCTCTGTTCTCCAGGCGGGCTCCTGATTGCTGAATCTTGAAATGTATTCCCTTGTTCTCCAGGCGGGCTCCTGAGCTAAAACTTGAAAATAAATGCCTCTATTCTCCAGGAGGGCTCCTGAAACTTGAAATAAATGCCTCTGNAATTTGAAAGCTAAAACCTGAATTGTACTTCCCTTGTTCTGCAGGTGGGCGCCGGACTGTTGAACTTGAAATGTATTCCCTTGTTCTCCAGGTCGGCGCCTGATTGCTGAATCTTGAAATGTATTCCCTTGTTCTCCAGGTGGGCGCCTGATTGATGAACTTGAAATGTATTCCCTTTTTTTCCAAGTAGGAGCCTGATTGCTGAATCTTGAAATGTATTCCCTTGTTCTCCAGGTGGGCGCCTGATTGCTGAAATTTGAAATGTATTCCCTTGTTCTCCAGGTGGGCGCCTGATTGCTGAATCTTGAAATGTATTCCCTTGTTCTCCAGGTGGGCGCCTGATAGCTGAACTTGAAATGTATTTCCTTGTTTTCCAGGTGGGAGCCTGATTGCTGAATCTTGAAATGTATTCCCTTGTTCTCCAGGTGGGCGCCTGATTGCTGAAATTTGAAATGTATTCCCTTGTTCTCCAGGTGGGCGCCTGATTGCTGAATCTTGAAATGTATTCCCTTGTTCTCCAGGCGGGCTCCTGACGGCTAAAACTTGAAATTTATTCCCTTGTTCTCCAGGTGGGCGCCTGATTGAAACAAAAATAGACAAAACAAAGAAAACTTTTTGCCCCAGTTTTGTGGCTGGGCACAGATGTGAGTGTAAAACTAAATCGTATTGCCAAATATTACTAAAATTTGAAAGCTAGGTTCTATTATCTAGGGAGGTCCTGACAACTCCTAACAATTACGAACCTAAGTTATATCTTCTAAAGGTATTACTCCCACTACATTTGTTATCAAAAAGTCTTAAACTACTCCCAATTATCCAAGAGGGTCCTGACAACTTCTAGTTAAAAGGCAGTTTTAACCTAAGCTATATATCTACTAAAGGTACGACTTCCACTATATCTTGTTATCTAAGAAGACCTTAAAACTACGTCCCATTATCCAGGAGGGTCCTGAAAACTCCTAATTGAATCCTATCTTAGACACGCAAACCTTAGAACCAACTTATATACTTTTGGGGTACATTTATGCTAAATTAGGCTACTCATGATTGTTTTGAAATTTAAACTACGTCCCATTTTCCAGGAGGGCCCTGAAAGTTTATAGTCAAACCTGTTTTGGTGCTTGCTCTTTCTCCTACGGAGAGTTTCTCCGAAACAAACAAAATTTTCTGCCCCTGTTTCAATCAAAGAAAAATCTTGTCAGTTTAAAAATATGGTGGTTGGTTTGTGGCCTTGACTTTGAGGGTGATTGCTCCTTTACTTCCCATGATCACTGATTTCCGCTCGAAGACCTTGCTTGTTTATTGACTAACCACTTTTCTCTGTCATCTTTATCACTGAAAATACCTCTTCTCCGTTCAAAACCCAATACCCTCTATTTGTTGCATTGCTCATGAACCGACATCTACCAAACCTCTGTGTTTCACATGATCACCAAAGCATATTGATTGTTACCAACTTCAGTGTGCATGTTGCTCTTTTCTGATTTAAACCACTGGCCTTGGCCTTGAGGTCTATAACCTTTGATTTCTGCTTGGAATACCTTGCTTGTCACTGGTCCACCACCTTGTTTCGTCACCCTAAACACAGAAAATACCTCTTCCCCGTTCAAAACCCAATACCTTCTATCTGTTGCATTGCTCCTGAACTGACATTTACCAACCTTTGTGTCTCGTATGATCCCCAATGCACGACACTTGTCACCCACTCATTGCGTATGCTGTTCTTTCCTGACTTATGCCACTTTGATGTGCTAGCCAGATCTTGTCTTGTGCAATTGGAAAGCTGGTGGCAGATTTTGAAGTCATTTCTCACTTGTTTTGACCAAACAGACTCAGGAAGAGGAAGTAAACAAGACAAAAGGAACAGAGTAAAGGATAATAGACAGAGATGATTCCTAACAAGAAAACTACAAAGTAGAAACCTATCGGATATGGATAACGACTCTAATGACCTTGACATGCACCTGCAGCCTATTCTGTTGAGCAAATCTGATGTTCAACTTCTTGTTGTACCTTTTCGCCGTGAAACTGGGCTTCAATGCTTCGCTTATCCGATCTGATTCACAATCCTTATTCGACTTGTAGTGCCCGAAGGGTTTTCACCATCAAGTCTCTCTCTCAACTCACTATCGCCTTATGGTGCCCGTGAAGGTTTTCACCAATAAGACTCTCATTTTTTATTTCTCTCAACTTTCATCGCCTTGCGGTACCCTTGAGGGATTTTATCAATAAAACTCTCTCATTTTCATTATCTTCCCTGCTTGGATCGGAGTGTTGTCCCTGACATGAATCACCTTTACTTGCTCGACTTGGCATCTCTCGAAGACTGATCGGAAGGTCTTTATCTGGACTGTAATGTGGGCTTCTGGATGGGGTTAGAAGGAAAGGGTATCAAAAGGCTCAAAAACAATTCAGATGGATTCAAAATTACAACTTTCGGAATCAGATTTCTTACAACAACCACAACTTCTTCCCCAGTTTCTTACTTGGGGGCTTTTGGATTTTATTTTGATGAGACCGAACCTTGAGGCTGCCTACGTATCCTTAAAAGGAATCAGGTCGAACGTAGTTCATGTGACTACTTTTGTTGTTGTTATTTTCTTTTTCTTTTCTCTTTTTTTCTTTTCCTTTCTTTTTCCCTTTTTGTTGTTTTGTTGTTTTGTTGTTTTTCTTTTTTCTCCTTTTCTTCTTTTTTTTTCTTTTTCTTCTCTCTTCTTTTTTCTTTCTCTTTTCATTCTGTTCTTTCTCCTTTCTCTTTTTCCTTTACTTATCTTTTGCGCTTGCGCTTCTGAACTTCGCTACCGATTCCAAAAGAGGGGTATGAAAGAAAATAAATAAGGCTCAAAGGGGTAACAACGGATAAAGTGTTTAGATAGCAGAACAAAATGCCTTCGTCATTCCAATCTTCAAAACATGCCAAGTACAAACAACACTATTAAACAAACCAAGGAAAACATTTGTAACATCTTGATTGTATCAGACTTGATAACCATATCCGCACATTTGCCTCCTACATCTGTTGAATACAAAGCACCATTGGACAACACTCTCACTTTCCTTACCATGAACGGCCCCTAACAATTGGGCAAACTTGCCTTTGGCTTCAACCTGATGCGGCCTGATGTATTTCAATAGGGTTTCTCTATGTTTCATCTGCCCCAGTTTCACATGGTTCGGGCTTCAAATGATCTCAAAGTGCCTTCACTTATTTCCCTCAAATGTCCTTGCATCTTCAAAATTGTTTCAATGTTTCATGACTAAACTGACTTTTAAAACCAGGCTGAGGCTTACACGTGCATATCATGTTACTAGAACCAGTATTTAGACAAAAGACAAAATGGAATGATAGAAGAGAACTAAACAAAGAAAATGACTAGAAACAACAAGAGACAGGAAATTGCATTAGACAGACGGTGAAACGGTTCGAATAATAAAGCAAATAAAACAAACTGGGGTACAACCCTGGAACAAACCTAGACAACACTAAACGAGCTACTACGACTAGACAAAAATGAAAGGATAGAAGGGTTTGAGTCACAAGACAATATCCGGATTACAACCCTAAAATAACCCGGACAACAGAAATGACAACAAAGTAAACCACCAAAAACTCCACTCCGGTTGACCAAGAAATGGAGCGTCTTCCCAATTACCAAGCACGGCATCTTAGCCACCGAGTTTCACATAAATATTGCCAAGACCATTATCAACTTTAATCAATAAGTTCCCAAGAGGATTCGCATGCTCCCTGCCACTGTTATTGACCACAACTACCCCTTCTTGAATCATTCTTTCTATTTCCCTTTTCAAGGAGCGACAGTCTTCAATGCTATGGCCCTGGACATTAGAGTGGTACATGCATCGAACAGTAGGATCAAAGCCTTTCGCATATGGGTTTGGAGTATAGCCAAGGAGCGGCTCAATCAGGCCAGAATGCTTTAACTTTTCAAACAAACTTGTGTAGGATTCTCCGATGGGCGTGAAATTGTCTTTTTGCCTTTGTTTCCCTCCATACCTCAGTTTTCTAGGATTGTTGGATGCTTGAAAATGCTGTGAAGGCACACGTGGATTTTGGGATGCTAGTGCTCGCCCTAGGGAATGACCCGGTGGTTGGACAGATGGTCGGATGTTGTTTGGTGGATAATGCTGGGGTGGCTTATGTGGAGTTTGGGGATGTTCACGGGGTTGGTATTGAGGCTGAAAGCGTTTAGCAAGAACGACCACTGGACCCTGTCGTCGGTGGAGGGAGTGACCTAGTGGTTGGACATATGACCGGTCATTGTTCGGATGGTAGTGCTAAGGTGGATTATGCGGAGCTCGGGGACATGTTTGGGGTTGGAGTTAAGGCTGAAGATGTTTGGCAAGAATGACCACTGGACCCTGTCGTCGGCGGGGCTCAGCGATATCTTTTCTATCAATGGGAGGACTATCCTGAGCGACTTGTTCGTTCCATTTAAGCCAAGAATCCTTAAAACTTTCCTTGGGTTTCCTTTCCATCTGAGATAGGGAGGAGCGGCCTGAGACAATGTCTATATTGTACTGAAAGCGCCGCACAAAATCTTGAGCCATGTCGCCTAATGTATGCCACTTCCCGACATCTTGACGATTATGCCATTCCAAAGCTGCCCCAATCAGGCTCTCACTGAAATACGCCATCAACAAATCATCTTTCTCGCCAACACTTCTCATTTCACGACAATAACCCCTCATGTGGGCTATGGATCTCCCCGCCCATCATACAAATTAAACTTCGACATCTTAAACCCTTTCAGCTTTTTGGATATCTCATCTTTCCCTTCTCTTCCTGTGAACCTTTCATTTTCAACATGAGGCTCAACCTGCGGGCCCTGTTTGTATGAGGAGGGAGCCTTGTGGCCAACCTCTGATGGGTAATCTTGGGCATCATGGGCCTGGAGATAAGCGGGTGGATCTGGAGAGTATGGAGGATCATCTGGCCTTGTGCCCGGAATTTGGGTAAGGGCAGCATCCGAGAAACTCGGTGGTGGCGGGGGTGGTGCCTTCCCAGTCATCCAGGCCTCATACATGTCTGCCATGTGTTGTCTTAACATCCGTACCTCTTCAACCAACCCATTATCCTGTTCAACCAACTGCTTTCGGGCACCGGTATCAACCAACCCAACTCTGCTGTTGTCCGCCATTGCCTTTTGACTTCGTCTTGTCGGGAAGAATTAGCACTTTGAAAACCACAAACCAACCACCCTTCTGCTATGAGTATAACAAAATGCAGCCATCATGTTAACGTATAAGACAATTTTACGTGCAATGCACCTAGCCACAGTTATCGGTTCTAAAAGGACTTCGCGGGTACAAAGGTCAGTTGGCATCATCCCAATTTTCTCATTTCAACCCTCTCTTTTCTTTTCTTTCCTCGCCCTTCTTTAGCTCGCTCGCTCTTTTTCTTCCTTCTTATTTCTCACCTCCAATAATTTCACCAACTTTTCTTTCTTTTTCCCTCTCTCTTTTTTTTTCCCTTGATTTTTTCTTCTTTTTTTTTCTTTTTCCTTCTTTTTCTTTTAATACAAAAAAATGATACGATCGAACCCTATGTAGGTTGCCTACGTATCATGACCCCGCATGAATCAGATCTTTGCGTAGTTCTGAAAAAACAGGAATAAAGTAAACAAACTAACGTTCTCTCTCTTCTTCTTTTTTTCATCTTTTTTTCTTCTTTTTACCTTAATGACTGCTCTGATGAGAAAAGAGAAATAAAAGAAGCAAATCCCTTTTTTTTTTTAATTTTCTAGACTTAATGTTCTATGACCTATTTTAAACTCAAGCTTAATGGGCATATTTTTTTTTCTTTTTTTTTTTTGAAACAAACACTCTATGGGAATTTATTAAGGAAAAATCCTACAAGAGAAAAATATTTTTTGATTCTTATTTTTTTTTTTGAAATGAAGTCCAAACAATAAACCAAAGAAAACATTTCGAATTTTCGCAAGATTTCGAAACAAGCCATGAAATAAAATGTTTTTGGATTTCAATTTTGATTGCCCTAAGAAGAAATTCTAATGATAAAGTATATTTTTTTTCTCTATGTACAATATCCTAAAGTTCTAATGAAAATGAGAAGAGCTCTTTTTTTTTTTTTTCATTTTTCACTAATTTCCCAAAGAAACACCTCAAAAGAAAATTTTTGGATTTTGGAATTAACACCTTAAAGAAAGCTTTTAAAGAAGTACTAAAAGAACATTCTCTTTCTTTTCTTTCTTTTTTTTGAATTTTGGTCCTAATATACTAAAGGAAACATAAAAACAATTTATTTTAAGTCCTAGATATTAATTGCCTAAAGGAAGAACAACCTCAATTTTTTTTCATTTCTAGAACTAGTATTCTAAAGAAAACTTATAACGGAAATATAAAATGCAACATCTCTCTTTTTTTTTGGATTTTTGAATTACACCACACCTTGTCAAATAAAAAGTACAATGACAATGACACCACTGTGTACAAAACTTAGAAAGTAAAAGACGATAAAAAGAACATACTCAAAAATAACTAAAAATAAAAATAAAAATAAATCTCCTTAAACAACTCCTGAATGCAGCGGTCCTGGGATATCCGTCCTGCTCAAACTCCGGTTAGTAAATTCACACCTGTATGAGAAAACTTAAACCAACACTATGTGAGAAAATAACATTCCCTATTAGACACATGCAAGACATGGTTGCGATTATTTTTTGCAAAATGACTTATTTGGCCAAAAGGTGGCTAGAAGTGCAAAATTTGGTTAAGACCCCGCAAAGCCAAAAACCTAAGCTTACTAGGAAGACCGGACCCTATGTGGGTTGCCTACGTATCACGCCCCGAAAGACGAGAATCAGGTATGCGTAGTTCGGGCAGATTAGATACGGGCGAGAATTTAAAAAAAAAACTAATTTAGAGAAAACATATTTTTTGCTTTTCTTGAAAAATGATGAAACATGCAAAATCTTTTGGATATTTTTTTTTGATTTTTTTTTTGATTTTTCGAAAAAATGACGAAAAAATGCAAAATCTTTTACCCTTGAATAAATGCAACATGTAGCACATAGGATGCATCAAGATGGTGTTCCAAATGACCCTTTTACCCTTGAATAAATGCAACATGTAGCACATAGGATGCATCAAGATGGTCTGTTATTTTGGGTACACCTGTCCTAGACGGACCCAACCCCTGTGTTGAGTCCCCTAAGTCAAATGCACGTGATGCAAACAAGCGCTCCTACTAGGGATCCGACATGAAGCTGTGTTTTTCTAGGTTTAAATTCTGGGGTTTTGGTCTAGACTTGGGATATCCGAGCGGACAACTGGGGCCGAGGGGGAGGCAGCGTACCGGGGATACAGAAGCTCCGCCGGCTTAGCAACTTATCCGAACCTCGTTCTAAATGGGATAAGACTCTAAACAGAAGAGAAGTCACACGAAGTACACCCTTCTCCGTGATGTAGAAGACTCAGAGAGGAAGGGTTTCGTAGCAATTTATATATACAATTCACCAAATATCAAAGTGGTAAAGCATTTAGTACATTAAGCCCAAACATGTAACAAAATCAGATAAAGCCAAACATAACAATTTAATCTAAGCTCGAATTCTTGAACCCTAAACCGCAGTTCTGGTTTCTTTTCCCCAGCAGAGTCGCCAGAGCTGTCACACCTCCTTTTTCTTACTACACCCCGCGAAGGGCATAATAAAGGGAGTTTTTCCAATTAAAGGACAACCGGAACGGGATTTATTTTAAGAGCATTCAGAGTCGCCACTTGGGTGCTTTATGGTGTCCCAAGTCACCGGTTAAAAATACCGAATCGAGGAAAGGGTTTGACTCTGTTTAACAGTCCGCGAACCAGAAATCCGAGTAAGGAATTCTGTTAACTCGGGAGAAGGTGTTAGGCACTCCCGAGTTTCGTGGTTCTAGCACGGTCGCTCAACTGTTAGATTCGGATAATTATCTGATTTTAGTACATTTTGAACCTATGTGCAAATTTTAACTTTTAACCGCTTTTATTCAATTTTTAAAGAATGTTGAACGTCGTTTAAAACATGTCTTTGGATTATGTCACATGAAATGCACCCGCAATCCGGAACACATCTTATTCAACGTTTTGGGATTTGGATTTGGGTCACATGAAATGCACACCCGAGTTTAGGAAGGTAATATTATTAAAGTGCGCGCCTAAAGCAACTACGCGTTTTTAGCTTTGCGAGGGCCATGGAATTTCGCTAAATGGCACGCCTCGATTCTAATTTCAAAGGATGTTTGAACCAAACTTTTGAGGGCCATGAATTATATGTTGCCTAATATGGAACGCCTCAAATTATTTCAAAAGATTTGCATTCAACTAAAACGATCTACGGATGTTCATATTTAAAAGATTTAACTGGAACGCTTGTACCTACTGTGCAGCAGCAGCAATTTAATCCAAGCACCTCAAAAGTTAATCCTACAGGTGATCGACCAACTACAACAACACCAAAAACTGGGCAGTCCCAAGCTGTGACAACTAGTACTTCTGTAACAACATCTCAAGGCAAGATATTCCAGTGGATACTGTAATCCAATATGCAAGAAATCTAAAGCTAGTATGCTGCGGGAGCAAGCTATTCAAAACAACTCAACTGGTGATCGACAAGCAGCAGAAAATATCAAAGTGAGGCAGCAACAAATGGTCGTAACAACTCCAGCTATTAAAGTTGTGAGAACTTCAATTCCTTTTGAGAACCAAGAAAATTGCCAAATTCCCAACTGAAACCTTTTCCTTAATCACCCTATGTCCCACTTTATTACAATCCTCAATTCAACTCACCATTAATCTAATAGGCATGTTGGTTCGTTAAGAAACTTGACGTCAATAAGCCTTTAATATTCTAATGCAAAACAGAAGCATCACACGCACATTGTGAATGCCATAACAGATGCATCAAGGATGGTGACTACAGAACATGAACAAAATTTATTTTGGATGAAGCTAAATGCTAGCCAGCATGCATACTAGTTTAAGATGTTCAAATAACCCAATACAACAGACTAATGCAACCAGATGCTAAGATATGTAGCCGTGAACTAGATGATTCACATTTTAAAAAAACAATGCTTCCAATTCTCTACCTGCCAATGCAAGCAATTTGTTTCAGTATGTTATGCACACAGGAGAATGGATTGCAACAGTCTCAAAGGTAATTTGAAATCTAGAGGGAACAAATGATGCATAGCTGCTTCAGAAATTGAAATATCGCTGAACCAGTGAAGGAAAATTCTCAATTCAGGGAAATTAACTTAGCCCACACATTTCAGAACAATAGCTTGCATACGAGTCGCTACTGCTGCCATCGACTAAAAGGCATTCAATAACAGTCTCCAAAACATTTGATCGAAAGTAAAATCGTATCCTCAACAATCCGTTTCTGTTCGAACTCAGATTTCATGGTTACAAACTCACCAAATAGGCAGACAACACAATAGCCCTACTGATAACTTCCCTTGGCTGAAATGATAGAGAACGGAGAGGACCCAATTTACAAACGAATTCTTTTCACAGATTATGTCAAGCATTTCTTTAGAAAAAGCTCATGATGGGGAAGACACTGTTGATTTTGCTAAAACCAAGTGGACTTACAGTGGATCTGTTTGAAAATAAGAAGATGAACTAATGAACTTTCTTCAACAAATATCACAAGCAAACACATGGACTTGATGTCGGATGGCTAATATTTATTTTCAATCTTTTAACATAAGAAAGCGGCCAGCAATTCACTCGAAGAGCAGAAAATAGAACTACACTAATCTAAACCTACCGACTGACAGACTCAATCCAAAGGAATGGAAGTGAATAACAGCCATTCAAGGAAGAAAAACAGGGCAGGGGATTGTGCAGGTCCAGATCAACTTGTGACATTAGAGAGGTCGTGATTAAATGACGAATTAAGCACACACAAATCACTGGGATCGACTCGATTAACATTCGAAGGTTCGTACAGTTTTTAGGGAGTTAAACGAAGCTAACCAAACCAATGACAGGAAGAGAACAACAGAAGACAATTTCAGAGAATTCATTTAATACGTACACAGTCAAATCAAGCCAGAAATACGAGTACAAATGGCAAACAAACACACTACGACCAACAGTCACCAAGATCAAAGAGTTCCAAACCAGCCGAACTCAAATTCTCAATACATTTCTTAATCAAACGCCAAAGATAGGCTACACGGGATTAGAAATGAACCTGAATCAGTAAACACTTGCGATTAACTTTGCTCGAACGTTGAATACAAGTGGAATACAGTAGTTAGCATCAGCTCAATCAGCAACAGAAATGAGTAGGGATCAGAAGCTCGGGCAACGACGAACTCAGCAACTTTCAATCGAACTCCATTTTTGAAATCGAACTCCAACCCAGAAAGAAGATTACGAAGTATATTTTTTGATTTTTCCTTTTCTGAACAATAGTCGAAAATGAAAACAAATTTTTTAAAGAACAATGAACATTTTTTGAATATGCATCTTTCTCTGATTTAAAAAAAACTCAAACAGGATTCCCCACCAAGAAGAAGAAGAATCCCCCTCTTTTAATCATAGCCCCTTCTGCAAAAAGAATCTCTCCCTCAAAATGAAAATTCCACCCCCTAGTTCCACTCCCTTTCACAAAATCGGAATTGGCCCTATTTGAAAACGAATCCCTTGATGAATGTAGGGCTCAGATTGAATGAACTCGATCCAATGCCTCACACTCATCCAACGAATCCCACCTCCAGAACCTTCCAACTGTGAGATATATCCAATTTCTAATGAGTGAGAGGAGAGTGGAATCTCGCATCAGAAACCGTTACAACGGTAAGAGGAGGGATGGGGAAACGCGTGGGTTAAGGATTTGGGATTCACTCACCTGAATTTGGACCGAATTAGGGCTTGGATTCGAGTTCTTCTTGTGGAGAAGAAGAACAGTCGCGTGGGGTGTTAGAGATTAGGGCTCATCCATTTGTTTTGTGTCTGTGGGTGTATTTGGTGGAGAATAGGCCGGGAATGGGTGATTGGGGTGGGTTTGAGGTGAATGGGATTTGGGCTTCAGCATAATTGGCCCAGAATCTAGTCTTCTTATCTCAAGACCAATTATCTAAAATTTTCTTTTTCCTTTTCTTCTTCTTTTTTTTTTCCTTCTCTTTTTTTTGTTAAAATTAATATAATTTCTAAATTAATTCTTAGAAACTAATTAACTCAATAAAATCACTTATTAACCCTAAGATAGTTGACACAATTAATTAAAAAACAAACTAAAAGGAAAACTACTTAAAAGTGCAAATTACACTAATTTTTGTGATTTTCCTCTTATAAGACCACTCACTTAATTAGCTAATCCTAAAAAAATATTAAATTAAATCCTAAATGCAAATGCACATATATTTTTGTATTTTTCGTTAATTAAAATGACATAAGCATGCACAAACAAATGCAAATAATTAACAAAAAATGTCACAAAAATCCACAAACTTGCAAACACTGAAAGAAATTATTTTGTTTTGAATTTCTGGGAGTAATTCATATAGGGCAAAAATCATGTGCTCACAATGACAGCATCCATTTTTCTTCTTTTTGTATTTTATGTATGCTAGAATATATTTGTTTGAGTGAATAAACTCTCAAAGTATATCGTGCTTTTACTGTTGAAAAAAAATTGTGCATGGTATATGAAAAGGCAAAGAGGAATTTTAAACGTTGTATAAAGAAAAGCGTGCATGAATGTGATAGGAATATAATTATTAGACTAACACATAACCCCAACGGAATATAATTACTACTTTAATTATCTTTATTATGTTCACTCCTGTGTACTATGCAACTAATGCTAAAACGTGTTCAAGTTTGTTGAATTCATTTTCAAATAACTTCAGCTCAATGTGCTGAAGTTATTTAGTTCATTTCTAAAAACTTCAGCACTTGATAAGCTGAAGTTTTTCTCCTGCAGTCGATAGTTTTTGTCCTAAATCTTTTTCAAATAACTTCAGGTCAATGTCCTGAAGTTATTTAGTTCATTTCTAAAAACTTCAGCACTTGATAAGCTGAAGTTTTTGTCCTGGACTCGATAGTATGTGTCGTAAAGCTTTTGTTTATTTAGTGTATTTAGTGATGAGCTGAAGTTTTTGTCCTACATTTGACACTTTTGTTATGACTTTTAACCAAAACTACAGTCTACATGATGAATCCGATTTGCGTTGTTATAACTTTCAATGGGAGTTGGACTCCTGATTTCAAATACTTGGATCATGATACAAAACTTGTTCTACTTAATAAGGACATATCATTCAATAGTTTCCTGAAGAAAATTAGTGAAGTTGCAAATATTGATTCAACCAGATATGTACTAAAAGTATGGTTTGATATCAAACTAAATACAAGCAAAGGAATGCTTGTAACTTCAAATGAAGAACTCAGTACGTGTATACATTTGCTTACAACTGATTCAGCCTACAAGAATTGCCATTTCGTCATCGAAAAAATACAACCTTCAGAATCTGCAGCACTCAACCAATGTCTTGCATATGCGATAGATTCAGAACCTAAGGCTGACTATCAACATGAAGTACGACAGCCAATAATGGAAGTAGACAACGGGCAACAACCTTCTAACATTACAGCTGCTTTAGAATATATAGTGCTGCCACAATTACCCCTCCTCCAATAAATTCATATCAGTTTGTCGATGAGCAAGAAGAAGAAGGACAACTAATAATGCAAATTGACAACCAACACACAATCCAACAAAGCTTTTTATTACCTTCTGCAATAATAAGCAACAACGAAGATGAAGTAAACATGGAGCTTATACCGATACCATCAGATAGAATTGAAGAAATTGCTGAAACTTCTTGTGCTTCTCAGAAATCAAGAAAAAGAGTGAGGAGAAAGCTGAAAGAATCTCCACCATGTAAAATACTAAGGCACGATGCGTTGCCTGAGGAAGTAAGAGTCGGATCAATCTTTGAGAACAAACAAAACATGACTAAATTTTTCTGCAGCTTGGAGATAAACCAGAAAGTTGAATTCACTGCTGTTAGATCATGTTCCAAGAGATACGAGCTGAAATGCATCATGGACAAATGTGGTTGGAATGTATGTGCTACCAGAATAAAACATTCCACACTGTTCAGGGTGATAAAATATCATAACATCCATGAATGCTCGGTTGATGCAAGAAAATCAGATCAGAAGCATGCTACATCAAATTTTATAAGTGAACAAATTATAGAACATGTTCGAGACAAAAAGATAGAGGTTACACCAGCCTTTGTAGAAAATGAAATGAAAAAGAAATTTGGAATTGACATTGGTTATCACAAGGCATGGCGTGCTATTCAAAAAGCTGTTGCTTGCATAAGGGGAACACCTGAAGAGAACTAGCAGATTCTTCCTTCATACCTACACATGATGGTGGCCAAAAACCCAGGAACGTACACAAGTAGGGGGTGTGCATTCGAATCGGTTTATCGATAAACCGAATCGATTATTTGTTATCGAAATCAAAATCGAAAAAATCGAAACCTTATTGAAACGATAACGATAAGCATATGTACAAATCGATAATCGATAAGTAATTATCGATAAGGGTCAAAATCGAATCGATAAATCGAATGCACAACCCTAGACTGTAGACACTTGTTAAATGAGTAATTACCTATTTGTGTAGATTAATATAACATACAGAATGTATATATATTCCGCTACTATTTTGAAAGCGACTATACAATATTATTTTCCCTAATCTATACCCTTTCATTTACCCTAAGTCCCTTACCCTATTATTTCCTCTACCACATTTAAGGAATGATCATATTTAAAGATCAAGGGAATGAAGTTCAAATTAATGGAAAACAGAATTAGCCGTGATGATGTGTTTTTTTTTATACCGTTGGAATGTTGGTGGCATACATTTGATCCCTTACTTTAGTATTGTTGCATGTGCTTGTTGACACAATTTTTATAATATAAATGGTGTTCGTCTTATTTTAGCTTCTTTTTGTCCATATTAGTTAGGCGCGTTTATAGCGATATACTTTCCGTGGAATCCCGCAAATTTTCTTATTGGTTTAATCGATAACCAAATCGATAAGCCCCCAAAATCGATAAATCGAAATCGAAAAAATCGAAACCTTATTGAAACGATAACGATAAGCATATGTACAAATCGATAATCGATAAGTAATTATCGATAAGGGTCAAAATCGAATCGATAAATCGAATGCACACCCCTATACACAAGCATAAAAAAAGATGCTCAAAATAGGTAAGCAAAACAATACTAACCATCAGCCTGAAGTTTCAAATGTTCCTATTCGAAAAAATTCACACCTTTTGATTTGTTTTTTTTTGTGTTTCACTGTACATATTTGCTTACATGTTCTTTGCTCCTGCGACATCAGTAGCTGGTTGGTCCTACTATAGACCCGTTATTGCAGTAGATGCAACGTTTTTAAAGTCCAAATATCGTGGTGTTCTATTTGTTGTTGTATCAAAGGTTGCAAACAATCAAATCTTTCCTTTATATTTTGGTGTAGCAGAATCAGAAAACAATGATGCATACATTTGGTTCTTCGGGGAAATGAGAAAAGCAATTCAAGTCCGTCGTGAACTGGTTTTCTTGTCAGATAGAAACCAATCGATCGCAAATGGTATTAGAAAAGTTTTTCCTGAAGCTCACCATGGTATCTGCCTCTATCACTTTGAGAAAAATTTAAAGCAAAGACATGTAAAAGCCACGGTAATAAATCTTTTTCAAAGTGCTGCAAGGTCATACAAACGTGAAGATTTTAATCAGTTAATGTCCCAACTCAAAAGTATTGACAAGAAAACATATAATTACATAATGGAAGAGCCTCCCGAGAGATGCGCTCGATCTGGTTCCCACGGCGACGTTATGATATGCTAACAACAAACATGGTAGAATCAATGAATTCCATTTTACTAAAAGGGAGAGAAATGCCTATTTTAAGAATGTTAGATTTCATCCAAGAAAAGTTGGGAGAGTGGTTTTACGAACGGAGAAAAAAGGCAAATGAAACTTTTCACAGAGTATCAATATGGGCAGAAGAAGAGATGACTAAGAAGATGGATTTGGCTTGCAAAATATTTGTGAGTATATTTATTAACTTCAGCTTTTTATATCTGTTGCACTGATTTACTGCTTACATTTAAAAAATTTCATACTTTTTCTTTTTGAAGCAAAAATACACTAATATAGCTTGTCTTAATTTTTTATTCCTTGTTAGGTGTTCAACCTTGACTCAATGTTGTTTAGAATAAATAGTGAAGGAATCGAATTCATTGTGGACTTAAAGAAGAGAACTTGTGACTGCCTGGAATTCCAACTTGATGAATTGCCATGTCCATATGCAATTGCTGCTATTAATAAGAGATATTTGCAGAAATCTGATTACTGCTCAAATTGGTATTCAAGGGAAACATGGTTGAAAACATATGAAGGACATGTGAATACCGTGGGAGATCAAAAATCATGGAAAATACCACAAAATGTACAATATGAGATCACAAAACCTCCCGATGTAGAGATTTTACAAGGAAGAAGACAAAAGAAGAGGCATATACCTGCGACTGAATCATCAGTACCATTCAAGTCTACCAAATTTAGTCGATGTAAACAAGTTGGGCATAACAGAACAACATGCTTGTCTTCTCCAGCACCTCATCCATATTCTAAGAAACACACTGAAAAATACTCCAAGCTTCAATAATCCTTGGTCTGAATTTAGACTTTCTTTATTATATGACATAATTGAAATGCGATTTTTTTCATAGGAATAAAAAAAATAAGGTCTTGGAATATTTTATATACTGCTAAAGTACAAATCACTCATTTTTGTTGCGCAAGCTTACAGGTTTGGTTGCATATTAAAAAAGTACGCAATGACTTTTGCGAGAAAAAACTTCAGGTTACAGTATGTGAAATGCATATCCTTAAACAAACACACACATACACATACAAACACTCACACACACACACACATGCGTATAGCACACAAAAAGAAACACATGTACAAACAAAAGCTGTAGCATCTCTAAGAAACTAAGAAGTATAAAGCAAATATCAACAAAGAGGGTGACAATTACGTTGATATAAAAAGAGGTCAGAACAACACACATATTACAAACAAAACTTCAGCTCTCTAGGCTAAAGTTATACAAAATTAACCTAAAAAACTTCAGCTCTATGGGCTGAAGTAAACAAAAATCATACCACTGGAACATAAAAAAAGGATTACAAACACTAACAATCATCACCATCATTATCATCATCATCATCATCACAATACTCCTCAATTTCTCTAAATATCTCATCATCATCACTATCGGAGATAACTATAGGGTAGTCGGGCAAAAGACCACTGAATCCAAGAAGATCAATCTTCAACTTGTTGAATTCATCACGCAACTGACTTTGTTCGACGATTACTCTATCCATAAGAGGAATAAGAGTCTTCAGTTTGTTTTGCAAGTTGGAATAGTCGTTCCAGCTGGGAAACTGAAAACTATCAAACTGCTACACAACCTTGTCGAACGAGGTTGAATTATCTCCACAACTACGTTCCATGTTTAGCCTGTTCTGGAATGATTGATTGGCACAAAGCTTTGGTCTAATTCTCTCCCAATCAGCCTTTATTGCATCCCACAAAAGCATAAGATTAGCCATCGGTTTGTTATTGTACCACTCACACTTCAAACTCTGCCACTTCATCATAATTTCATCCATATTAGGCTTCCGACTTCCGCTTGCACCAGACATTTTTTCTTTAACAAAAGTTGAAAGACTAAGGATGAATATAAATTAAAGAAATATGATATAAGTCTATGAAATTTTCAAGTGAAGAGATTGTTAATATAGACAAAGAGTTTACCTAATCAATTTAATATCTATAAATGTAAAAGTAACTTTTCACCTGTTTTTACTGTTTTACGTTCAGAGAAATTGAATGAAACAAGATAAGTAGGTGGTAAAAACAAGTATATTGTAAATGCAAAAAGAAATGTAACTTCAGCTCCACAGTTTTTCTATAGTAAAAAGAAATGTAACTTAAATGAAAGATGAAGTAGTTGACAAAAGACAAAAAGTAGATAGTAAATGCAAAAAAGATAAGTATCAACTTAAAAAAAATACCAAAACATGCTAAAGTTTTTGTGTTAAAGCTTTTTCAAGAAACTTCGGCCCAATTTGCTGAAGTTTTGTAGTACATTTCCAAATTCAGCACATGCTAAGCTGAAGTTTTTCTATTGGATTCATTAGTTTTTGTCTTAAGCTTTTTCAGACAACTTCGGCTCAATGTGCTGAAATTTTTTAGTTATTATTTAAAAACTTCAGCAGGAGGAGCTGAAGTTTTCCTCCTACACTGGCTAAATTAAAAATTCGTATTTCATGAAAAAACTTCGGCCTAGGTGCTGAAGTTTTTTAGTTATTGTTTAAAAACTTCAGCAGGAGGAGCTGAAGTTTTGCTCCTACACTGGCTAAATTAAAAATTCATATATCATGAAAAAACTTCGGCCTAGGTGCTGAAGTTTTTTAGTTATTGTTTAAAAACTTCAGCAGGAGGAGCTGAAGTTTTGCTCCTACACTGGCTAAATTAAAATTTCATATTTAATAAAAAAACTTCGGCCTAGGAGCTGAAGTTTTTTAGTTATTATTTGAAAACTACAGCAGGAGGAGCTGAAGTTTTCCTCCAACACTGGCTAAATTAAAAAATCGTATTACAACAAAAACTTCGGCCTAGGTGTTGAAGTTTTTTAGTTATTGTTTAAAAACTTCAGAAGGAGGAGCTAAAGTTTTGCTCCTACACTGGCTAAATTAAAATTTCATATTTCATGAAAAAACTTCGGCCTAGGTGCTGAAGTTTTTAGTTATTGTTTAAAAACTTCAGCAGGAGGAGCTGAAGTTTTGCTCCTAAACTAGCTAAATTAAGATTTCATATTTCATGAAAAAACTTCGGCCTAGGAGCTGAAGTTTTTTAGTTATTATTTGAAAACTTCAGCAGGAGGAGCTGACGTTTTGCTCCTACACTGGCTAAATTAAAATTTCATATTGCATGAAAAAACTTCGGCATAGTTGCTTAAGTTTTTTAGTTATTACTTAAAAACTTCAGCAGTAGGAGCTGAAGTTTTCAAATAACTTACGCAGATACTACTGAAGTTATTTAGTGTATTTAGTGATGAGCTGAAGTTTAGCATGCTGAATTTCAACAAAAATATACTTGAAATTCATGAAAAAAGACATAAAAATATTTGACTCAATCCAAATCACATAATTCACACAAAATAATGTATATTCATAAAATACAATTTTATTTTCACTTACATCCTTGTAAAAAAAAGAAAAAATTAGTTCTTTGTTTACAAGTTATTCTCTATTCAAAAAATTGACAGAGTGTCTTCATATTCTCCATAGTAATGTCATAGTTGCTCTTCTTGGTTTTCTTTACCACATTCCATGAAACTTCACTATGTCCTCCACCAAAGAGTTGTCGGTCAGACACAGGTTGACGAAGTTTAGTACTATAATTTTTTTAGCAACTACCGTATACTTTCATAAGAAAAAAACAAGAAAATGTTGGCAAAGACATGCTTACTGGTGTGCATCTGGGAATTCGTGGGAAGTAAAGATAGTGAAAGAGAAGTCCAAAATACTTCATATGTGACGGAGACTGGCCACATCAAAAACTCGAGCACCAGGAAATTTGCTCTTTTTCCTAAAAGTTAGATTTATCAACTAGTAAAAAGAGCAAATTTTCCTGGTGCTCGAGTATTTGATCTGGCCACTCCCCTTCACATATGAAGTATTTCGACTTCTCCTTCACTATCTTTGCTTCCCTCGAACTCCCTGCTACACCCAAAAAGCATGTCTTAGCCAACATTTCCTTATTTTTCTTTGAATACAAATTTAAAGAAATCTGATAGAAGTCTATGGATGACTATGAAATTTTCAAGTGAGGAGATTGTTAATATAGCCAAAGAATGCAGCTAATCAATTTAATATCTATAAATGCTGAAGAGATTGTTACCAGATTTTTGTTCAGAGAAATTGAATGTAAGAACATAAGTAGTTGGCAAAAGAAGTAAGTGGTAAATGCTAGTAGTTGGTAAATGCAATAAAAAAAATAGTAAAAAATAAGGCCACAAAAAGTAGTTGATATACGTGATAAATAACAAAAAGTAGCTAGAAAATGCAAAAAACTTCGGACCAATGTGCTAAAGTTTTATAGTGTATTTCTGAAAACTTCGGCAACTGAAAAGCTGAAGTTTTTGTATTGGATTCAAAAGTTTTTGTCCTAAAGCTTTTTACAAAAACTTCGGCCCAATGAGCTGAAGTTTTTTAGTATATTTCTAAAAACTTCGGCACCTGAAAAGCTGATGTTATTGTATTGGATTCAAAAGTTTTTGTCCTAAATCTTTTTCAAAAAACTTCAGCACATTAAAACTTCGGCCCAATGTGCTGAAGTTTTTTAGTATATTTCTAAAAACTTCGGCACATGAAAAGCTGAAGTTGTGTATGGATTCCATAGTTTTTGTACTAAAGCTTTTTCAAAAAACTTAGGCCGAAAGTCCTGAAGTGTCACGACCCCCGTTCACCCTCCATGAACATGTCGTGATGGCACCAAGTTCCTACAACTAGGTAAGCCTAACAGTGCGGAAATAACAATTCAACTTGAGGAATAATCAATTAAAACCGAACATATGGAAAATAACAACTGAATATAAGGCCGCCCGGTCTATACAACTCTAAAGATATGCGGAAGTCTACCACTCAATCCCAAAACTCGAAAACTCACGGGAAACACAGGCTAATAGAATTACCATAAGTACTCTAATCTCCAGAATATCTACATCAAGAGTATGATAGAATAACAGCTCTACAACTAGAATAAGGAAGAAGACTCTTCGGTCTGCGGACGCTGCAGATATACCTCGAAGTCTCCGTGTATCTCCTCGCCTCAAGGATAGTGCGCCTGAGAAGAGGTACCTGGATCTGCACATGAAAAACATGCGCAGGAAGGGCATGAGTACACCACAGCGGTACTCAGTAAGTGCCAAGCCTAACCTCGGTTGGGTAGTGACGAGGAAGGTCAGGGCCCTACTGAGGCAAAATATAATAATGATAATTAACAGTATGAAAATCTGACAGAAATAATGAGTACTGCAGCGAAATAAGGCAGGTCAATGAGGCAATAACAACTACAAAAGAACAGAGTAAACACAGAATAAATACAGCTCAATATCAATGATAACAATGAGGGTCTCCTAGGATACCGTCCTGTAGCCCTTTTCTCAACTGTCCAGTGGATCTCCCGGGATACCGTCCCGTAGTCCATCATATGTGTATATCCGAAGGATCTCCCGGGATACCGTCCCGTAGTCCAACTATCAATGTGCAGGGGGATCTAACCCGCAGTCCCAAAGTAAACGTACAGGGGGATCTATCGGGAATCTAACCCGCAGTCCCAAAGTAAATGTGCAGGGGGATCTATCGGGAATCGAACCCGCAGTCCCAAAGTAAACAAACAAGGGGGGGGGGGGGAGCTACCGGAATCCCACATCCGTAGTCCCAATGTAAATGCGCAACCACAACCAGAAGATATTCAGAAATGATGTACAAAAGACAAACATCAGGTAGTACTAGCCAGCATGCTTCACGAAGTACAGTCAAGGCAACTTAAACAATTAGGCAAGTTAAATCAACTAAACATGCTTTTCTAATCTAACACAGGTCATAACTACAAGTAAAACAAGGCAAATATGAAGGAAACTCAGTCTCAATATCTTAAGTAAAAATAGGATTTTTCAAAAATTAGATCAAGTAGCGCTCGTCACCTCACGTTCAAGGCACTCAATTACCACATATCATATCCTAAGGGGAAAGGTCCCCCACTCAAGGTTAGACAAGCCACTTACCTCGAATCGGCACCAAAATCAACTCGAAATCACACTTTTGCCACAAGTATCCACTCCAAATGGCCCAAATCTATTCAATTCAATTACATATCGTAAGTAATATTGCAAACAACTGATTCCACTATTAAATTTAAAGCTAGGACGCGAAAATAGGTAAAATGACCAAAATGCCCCTCAAGACAACGTCTCGGAATCGAATAATTTTCACATTTTGAGAACCCTCGTACTCTCACGAGTCTAACAATATAAAAATCTCCCAAATCAGAGGTCAAATGCCCACTCAAAACTCAATAGTCTAGTCAATGAAGTTTTACCCCAAATTATCCAATTTTTGGTCCAAAATTCGAATTCCAATGATGTATTTAACAATATAATGATGAAATATAATGAAAAGGGATCAAGGAAACGTTACCCAATGATTTTCTCTTCAAAACCCACTCAAAATCGCCTTAAACCGAGCTCTCAATTGATTTTGCATCTTATGAACTCCAACCCTCGACATCTCCATTTCTGTCCAGGGGTTTCCGCTTCTGCGGTCCCGCTTCTGCGGACCACGAGCCGCTTCTGCGGTTCTTCATTAAAGTCAAGATTTCCGCTTCTGCGGCCCTTCACCGCACCTGCGGTTGCCGCTTATGCGGATTCATTACCGCTTCTGCGGTTTCAAACGAAATTCCAAGGACCGCATCTGCGACTACTATCTCGCAGGTGCGTAACCGCTTCTGCGGTTAAACTTCCGCACCTGCGGAAACTGAAGAAGCATTCGAATTTCGCTCCTGCGGTGGTCTAGCCGCTTCTGCGCTTCCCAAGCCGCAGAAGCGGAAATACCAGATGACAGAACCTTCAGCAATTCATTCAACTTCAAAATTTTCCGTCAACCACCCGAAATCATCCCGAGGCCCCTGGGACCTCAACCAAAAGCACCAATACCACCTAATAACTTATTCAAACTTGTACCAATCCTTAAAACACCTAAAACAACACCGGAAACTCGATTAATTCAAAGATTCAAGCCTAAGAACTACAAGTTCTTCCAAATACGCTTTCGATCAAAAACCTAACCAAAACACGTCCGAATGACCTGAAATTTTGCACACACATCCCAAATGACAAGACGGAGCTACTGCAACTTCCGAAATTCCAATCCGACCCTCGGATCAAAAACTCACTATCGAACCGGAAACTTCAAAAATTTAAACTTCGGCATTTCAGGCCTAAATGAGCTACGAGCTCCAAAATACATACCGAACACGCTCCCAACCCCGAAATCGCCTAACGGAGCTAACGGAACCATCAGATTTCCATTCCGAGGTCGTCTTCATACTGTTCCGACTACGGACCACTTTTCAACACTTAAGCTCTCATTTAGGGACTAAGTGTCCCAAAACTTTCCAAAACTCAACACCGAACGTCCCGGCAAACCAAAATAGCAGAAATGAACTTAGGGGAAGCAGTTAATGGGGGATCGGGGCGTAAATTCCAAAAACGACCGGCCGGGTCGTTACATCCTCCTACACTTAAACATTCGTTCGTCCTCGAACGAGCATAGAGAACATACCTGAAGTAGTGAAAACATGAGGGTAACAGCTGCGCATATCCTGCTCGGTCTCCCAAGTCGCCTCCTCGGCCGGCTGACACCGCCACTGAACCTTCACTGAAGCAATGTTCTTTGACCTCAACTTTCTGATCTGCTTGTCCAAAATAGCCACTGGCTCCTCAACATAGGATAGATCCTTGTCCAATTAGACTGAACTGAAATCCAATACGTGCGACGGATCACCGTGATGTCTCCGGAGCATCGAAACATGAAATACCGGATGAACTCCGGCCAAGCTGGGAGGTAAGGCAAGCTCATAAGCAACCTCCCCAATCGCCTCAAGATCTCAAAAGGGACAATAAACCTCGGACTCAGCTTCCCTTTCCTTCCAAACCTCATGACGCCCTTCATAGGCGAGACCCGAAGCAGAACCCGCTCACCAACCATATATGAAACATCACGAACCTTCCTGTCCGCGTAACTCTTGTGTCTAGACTGGGCTGTACGGAGTCTGTCCTGAATCACCTTGACCTTCTCCAATGCATCCTGAACCATCTCTGTACCCAATAGCCTGGCCTCACCCGGCTCGAACCAGCCCACCGGAGATCTACACCTCCTGCCATATAAAGCCTCATACGGCGCCATCCGAATGCTGGACTGATAAGTGTTGTTATAAGCAAACTCCGGCAATGGCAGGAAATGATCCCAAGACCCTCCAAACTCAATCACGCACGCACGGAGCATGTCCTCAAGAATCTGAATAGTGCGCTCGGACTGTCCGTCCGTCTGGGGGTGAAATGCTGTGCTCAACTCCACCCGAGTACCTAACTCCTACTGCACAGCTCTCCAGACCCGCGATGTAAACTGAGTACCTCTGTCCGAAATGATAGAAACTGGAATACCATGCAGACGGACGATCTCCCTGATATAAATCTCCGCCAATCGCTCCGATGAATAAGTGGTACACACATGAATGAAATGAGCGGACTTGGTCAGCCGGTCCACAATAACCCAAATGGAATCAAACTTCTTCATGGTCCGTGGAAGTCCAGATACAAATCCATGGTGATGCGCTCCCATTTCCACTCTGGAATCTCTATCTGCTGGAGCAACCCACCCGGGCGCTGGTGCTCATACTTTACCTGCTGGCAGTTGAGGCATCTAGACACATAACCAACTATATCCTTCTTCATTCGCCTCCACCAATAGTGCTGCCTCAGGTCCTGATACATCTTCGCGGCACCCGGATGGATGGAATACCGCGAACTATGGGCCTCTGCTAGAATCAACTCTCGAAGGCCATCAACATTGGGCACACAAATCCGGCCCTGCATCCTCATTACTCCATCATCTCCAATGGTCACATCTCTGGCATCCCCACGCTGGACCCTGTCCTGAAGGACAAGCAAATGAGGGTCATCATACTGCCGCTCCCTGATACGGTCAAATAGGGAAGACCGAGAAACCACACAGGCTAGAACCCGACTGGGCTCCGAAAGATCCAATCTCACGAACTGGCTGGCTAAGGCCTGAACATCCATCGCCATAGGCCTCTCTGAAGATGGTAAATATGCCAAACTCCCCAAACTCTCCGCCCGGCGACTCAAGGCATCCGCCACCACATTGGCCTTGCCCGAGTGATATAGGATAGTGATGTCATAATCCTTCAGCAGCTCTAACCACCTCCTCTGACGCATATTGAGATCCTTTTGCTTGAGCAAGTGCTACAAACTCCGATGATCAGTATAGATCTCACAAGACACACCATACAGGTAATGACGCCAGATCTTCAAGGCATGAACATGGCAGCTAACTCAAGGTCGTGGAGAGGGTAATCTTTTCATGTACCT
>NW_017671870.1:68879-73130 GCF_001879085.1 Nicotiana attenuata
AAAATTTCACAGTTTTTGAGAACTTTTGCATATAACGTTTTTTTCACCCTTCAAGGTCTGTAGCACGGTCCTCAGATGCTGCTCATGATCTTCCCGACTCCGGGAATACACCAGAATATCATCAATTAAAAATAATCACGAACGAGTCAAGATATGGCCTGAACACACTGTGCATCAAATGCATGAAAGCTGCAGGTGCATTGGTCAGCCCAAATGACATGACAAGGAACTCGTAATGGCCATATCGAGTCCTGAAGGCAGTCTTCGGGATATCTGGCTCCCGAATCTTCAACTGATGGTAACCTGAGCGCAAGTCAATCTTAGAAAACACCTGTGCGCCCTGAAGCTAGTCAAACAGATCATCAATGCGAGGCAAAGGATAACGGTTCTTCACTGTAACCTTGTTCAACTGGCGGTAGTCAATACATTTGCACATAGAACCATCATTTTTCTTCACAAACAAAAGAGGAGCACCCCACGGTGAAACACTAGGTCGAATAAAACCCTTACCAAGCAATTCCTACAACTGATCCTTCAACTCCTTCAACTCAGGATGAGCCATACGATACGGAGGAATTGAAATGGGCTGAGTGCCCGGCAACAGATCAATGCCAAAATCAATGTCTCTATCAGGCGGCATGCCCGGAAGATCAGCTGGAAATACATTGGGATAATCCCGTACCACTGGAACAGAATCAACAGAAGGGGTATCAACACTAACATCCCTCACATAAGCCAAATACGCGGCACACCCCTTCTCAACCATGCGCTGAGCTTTAAGAAAAGAGATAACTCTACTGGGAGTGTGATCTAAAGTACCACTCCACTCAACACGCGTGATACCTGGCATAGCCAGCGTCACGGTCTTGGCGTGACAATCAAGAATAGCAAAATGGGGCGACAACCAGTCCATGCCCAGAATAATGTCAAAATCCACCATACCGAGTAATAATAAGTCTGCTCTGGTCTCAAAACCACGAATAGTAACCAAACATGACCGATAAACGCGGTCCACAACAAGAGAATCTCCCACAGGAGTAGAAACATAAACGGGGGCACTCAAAGAATCCCGAGGCACACCCAAATGAGGAGCAAAGTAAGAAGACACATAAGAGTAAGTAGAGCCCGGATCGAATAGAACCGATGCCTCTCTGTGACAAACCAGAATAATACCTGTAATGACGGAGTCGGAGGCAACAGCCTCAGTACGAGCAGGAATAGCATAATATCTGGCCCGGCCCCTCTCTCGAGGGCGACCTCTATCTCCCCGACCTCTGCCCCTAGCCGGCTGGGCAGGTGGGGTAGCTGCTGGAGCTGTGATCATGGCCTGAGAACTCTGAGGAGCACGCTGCGGCTGAGCAGTCTGTGAAGATGCACCCCTACCAAGTCTGGGGCAGTCCCTAACCATGTGGCGTGTATCACCACACTCAAAACAAGCTCTGGGAGGACGCGGTGGCTGTGACTGGCTGGGACTAGGCCTGCTGGACTGACCTCTGGAAACACCCCGCGCAGGAGGCGCGCTAGAAACTGGAGGTGCATAGTAAGGCTCCTGAGGTGGAGGTGGAGCTGGAGTACTGCCGGCTGCTGGAAGAGCTGAATGTACAGGGCGACCCGAATAACCTCTACCATAACGACCTGCTGATGGGGTACGGGCACCAGAGTAGTGACCCGACTCTCGAGACCTCTTGGCCTCCCTCTCTCCTCGCTCCCTGGCGAGCATACCCTTAATCCTCCTAGCAATGCTCACTACCTGCTGATAAGGAATGTCCATCTCCAACTCTCGAGCCATGCTAGACCTGATGGGCGGAATAAGGCCCTCAATGAACCTGCGAACTCTCTCTCGAACTGTAGCAACCAAAGCTGGTGCGTGCCTGGCCAACCTGGTATAACGGATGGCATACTCTGAAACTGTCATAGCACCCTGGCGCAAGTGCTCAAACTCTGCGCGCCATGAATCTCTGAGGCTCTAGGGAACAAACTCTCTCATAAACATGTCCGAGAACTAGGTCCAAGTCAGTGAAGCAGCCTCGACTGGACTGTCTATCTCATAAGTGCACCACCAATCATAGGCAGCTCCCCGAAGCTGAAAAGCAGTGAAAGAAACCCCGCTGGACTCCACTATGCCCATAGTGCAAAGAATACGATGACACTCCTCTAGAAATCCCAAGGCATCGTCTGATGCTAATCCACTGAACACTGGGGGATCATACTTCTTGAACCTCTCAAGTCTGCGCTGCTCGTCCTCTGAAGCAGCTAACCCATCCTAGGGCTGAACCGGTGCTGCAGGCGGTGCCGGAATAATCTCGGGAGCCTGCTCAACCTGCACTCGCTACTCAGGAGTGCGGACGGCGGGAGTCTGTGCTCCTCCCCCGGCCTGGGATGTGGCTGCAGCAAGGGGAAGCAACCCCGCCTGAGCCAAGGTGGTGTACATGCTCATGAACTGAGCCAAAGTCTCCTGGAGCGCTGGAGTAGTAGTGGCAGTAGTAGGTGTGCTAGGTGCCTGGGCTCCGGCTGGATCTGCTGGTGGTACCTCGGCGGCAGCTCGCACAGGTGCTCTGGCTGCACCACGTGCGCGTCCTCGACCTCACCCCGACCCCGCCTCTGGCGGCTGCAGTAGGGGGCGCGAGTGCCTGATCATCTCGAGTGGCACGTGTCCTCACCATCTGTGAGAGAATAGAAGTCAAAAGTTTAGAATTGATGTCAAAATATCGCACGACAAGGAATTCAAATGAAACGAAGGTTTTTCCTAAACAGTTACATAGCCCCTCGTAGATAAGTACAAACGTCTCCGTACCGATCAGCGAGACTCTAATAAACCGGCTTGTATTTTCGTGACTCCTATGAATCTAGAGCTCTGATTCCAGCTTGTCAGTACCCCCGTTCACCCTCCATGAACATGTCGTGATGGCACCTAGTTCCTACAACTAGGTAAGCCTAACAGTGCGGAAATAACCTTTTAACTTGAGGAATAATCAACTAAAACTGAACATATGAAAAATAACAACTGAATATAAGGCCGCCCGGCCAATACAACTCTAAAGATATGCGGAAGTCTACAACTCAATCCCAAAACCCGGAAACTCACGGGAAACACAGGCTAATAGAATTATCATAAGTACTCTAATCTCCAGAATATCTACAACAAAAGTATGATAGGGTAAAAGCTCTACAACTAGAATAAGGAAGAAGACTCTTCGGTCTGCGGATGCTGCAGATATACCCCCGAAGTCTCCGTGTATCTCCTCGCCTCAAGGATAATGCACCTGAGAAGAGGTACCTGGATCTGCACATGAAAAACATGCGCAGGAAGGGCATGAGTACACCACAGCGGTACTCAGTAAGTGCCAAGCCTAACCTCGGTTGGGTAGTGACGAGGAAGGTCAGGGCCCTACTGAGGTAAACTATAATATTAATTAACAGTATAATAATCTGACAGAAATAATGAGTACAGCAGTGAGATAAGGCAGGTCAACGAGGTAATAACAACTACAAAAGACAGAGTAAACACAGAGTAAATACAGTTCAATATCAATGATACCAATGAGGGTCTCCCAGGATACCGTCCTGTAGCCCTTTTCTCAACTATCCAGTGGATCTCCCGGGATACCGTCCCGTAGTCCAACTCATGTACCAAACCGAAGGATCTCCCGGGATACCGACCCGTAGTCCAACCATCAATGTGCAGGGAGATCTATCGGGAATCTAACCCGCAGTCCCCAAAGTAAAAGTGCAGGGGGATCTACCGGGAATCGAACCCGTAGTCCCAAAATAAACAAACATGGGGGGAGCTACCGGAATCCCACATCCGTAGTCCCAATGTAAATGTGCAACCACAGCCAGAAATATACCAAGGAATGAAGTACGAAATACAACACAGATAGAACTAGCCTAGCATACTTCACGTAGAACAGTCAAACGACTCAAGCAATTAGGCAATCAAGTCAACTAAACATGCTTTTTCCTAATCTAGCACAAGTTATAATTTCAAGTAGAATAAGGCAAGTAAGAAAGAAACCAAATCTCAATAACTTAAGTAAAACCGGATTTTCCATCAATTGTCTCAAGTACGCGCCTGTTACCTCACGTGCAAGGCACTCAAATATCAAGTAACAATCCTAAGGGGAAAAGTCCCCCACACAAGGTTAGACAAGCCACTTACCTCGAATCGGCACCAAAATCAACTCGAAATCACACTTTTGCCATGAGTATCCGACTCCAAATGGCCCAAATCTATTCAATTCAGTTACATAT
>NW_017671870.1:82348-83938 GCF_001879085.1 Nicotiana attenuata
CATCAGAACCGAATGTCCAAAGCTTTCAACAGAGAATCAAACCAGATGGTTCACACCGGGTCAGTTGATGTTAAAGAAAATTTTCCCGCATCAAGATGAGGCCAAAGGGAAATTCTTTCCCAATTGGCAGGGTCCATACATGGTTCATCGGGTTCTGATAGGAGAAGCCCTTACACTTGAAGAAATGGATGGAGAAGTCTGGCGAAAACCAATCAATGCAGATGCAGTCAAGCGCTACTATATGTAATCTTATGTTTTCCCATATGATGTAATTTGAACTACGTCTGACCTGATTCCCGTTTAAGAGGGGATACGTAGGCAGCCTTATGGGTTCGGTCACAATTCAATAAAATTTTCATTCCCCCCCCCCCCCCCCCCCCGCCAATTGGAAACTGGGGCAGAATTTGAGGAGGACCCTCAAAATTCCGAAGTAACTTCACCCGGTCATCGCAAGCAACCGTCAGAAGCAGCAGCCCAGTAAACTGGGGCAGAATTTTGAGGAGGACCTTCAAAATTCCGAAGCAAGAGAGGTTGTAGTGTCCTGAACCACGTCACAGTCGTCGATTCATATAAAAACTATTTCATAAATATATACTTATGTCATATCTCTAACAAACTCATGCATGTTATTATCGAAATAGCTTTGTTCAGCAACGCTACCCCTATGATACATACCGTATCATCAGATCAAAGCTGAACAAGGCAAGCAAAGCCCGCGGGGACACGAACTAACCTTTCCCCTTTACAAAACTCACGATTTTTCTTTGGATGTAGGCACCCAAGTCGCAAAATCATACACTCATACTGTTCAGGAATACAACTCTCAAAACTTTCACACTTATTCACAGCCGCTATCTGCATACAATATCCCCAGCAGCCACAATATCACAATCAGCTATCAGCTAAGAAACTTTATTACTCTTCGCCTTTTATCTCTTACATAAGGCTACCGTTCTGCCTTCCAAGACTAAGCACTGTCTCCATCTGCATTTCCTGCATTGCATAAGGCTACCATTTTGCCTTTCGAGGTTAAGCTCTACCTCCATCTGCATTTCCTGCATTGCATAAGGCTACTATTCTGCCTTCCAAGGTTAAGCTCTACCTCCATCTGCACTTCCTACATTGCATAAGGCTACCATTCTGCCTTCCGAGGTTAAGCTCTACCTCCATCTGCGTTTTCTGCATTGCATAAGGCTACCATTCTGCCTTCCGAGGTTAAGCTCTACCTCCATCTGCATTTCCTGCATTGCATAAGGCTACCATTCTGCCTTCCGAGGTTAAGCTTTACCTCCATCTGCATGGCTGAAATATCGCCACCTTTATCCCCATCTGGATGGCTGAAATATCGCCACCTCTATTTACATTTCGCATGGTTGAAAGATCGCCACCTCTATTTACATTTCGCATGGCTGAAATATCGCCACCTTTATTTACACTTGCACAGCTGAAAGATCGCCATTTTATTTACGCTTTCATGGGATGAAAGATCGCCACCTACTGCATCTCATGGGCTGAAAAATTGCCAAATTATCTGAAGGCGTCATTGTTCGAAGGCATCATTCTCATAGCCCGAGAACGCCATGTCATGGC
>NW_017671870.1:86539-99776 GCF_001879085.1 Nicotiana attenuata
TAGGATTAGTAGTCCCAAGTACCTCCGGGACTGATAGGATTGGGGCGGGTAATAACATGCAATAAGTAAACGAGACCATTCCGCGCTTTAATACCTTAAAGGGGTGGGAAAGGGTAGATATGGATATGATGACCACGCGATAACATCACTCATAAGAGTGATTACCGGATGTTGTGTGGGGTGATCCATATTATTATTAAACCTAGGACCCCCTTCCCTTTGTTTCTTTGTTTCTTTTAAATCCTTTAAACGTTTCTTCCAAATCAACTCTCTTTAATGCTTTCCGACTTTGTTTATTTCTATCCTTTATGTTAAAAATCCCCTCTTATTTGAAGACCTACTTGTTTATGTGTTACTTGCACCTTAAGTCACAACAATAGCTTGGCCGGGAACCACACTACTGGATTCAGAGGGGTGCCTAACATCTTCCCCTTGGAATAATTTCAAGCCCTTATCCTATCTCTGTTTATCCAAAAGCAAGCTCTTCTAAAAGTGTCCTAATGCACTTAAATCATTAGGTGGCGACTCTTCAATTCCATTAAACCCAATTCCCAAAATGGAACGAGTTGTCTTCCCAAATGTCCTAAACCCGATTTCACGAGAAAAAGGGGGCGCGACAGCATGGCGACTCTGCTGGGGATTTCTTTTAGGCTTTTACCATTTCAAGTTATTACTGTGACTTTACATTTCTTATGTGCCTTTATTTGTTTAATCCGTTTAAGTATTTAATTCCTTCTCCTACTGCAAAAACCGACTCGTTTCTTTGTTTCTTTCCTTTATTTCTTTACTGCTTTCCTTTACTACTGTTTTAAATTATGAGGAATTGTTGTAATTATTGCTTTTGTAACGTGCAAATACATGACAACTTGTTTTAATTATTGCATAAGAACGTTTTCTACATCATATTCCACTCGTGCCAAACAAAATACCATAGCAACGCTTATAATGAGTGGTTGCGCCCTTCCAATATTACTACACCCTAAATCCGACAAAGGCATATTTACGGTAAAACCAGTCGATCAACGGTGTAGTCGACGGTTCCGCGCCTTTCCCTCTTGAGTTGTCCGCTCAAGGGTACCAGTCTAATACCTCATAGAAACCTTACTCTATTTAACTGTGCATGCATCATGGTCAAACCTAGCCGAGTCAGTTATGTTGTCCGCATAATGACTCTTTAAGATAGCCTTGTCCAAAGTCCATTGAGTTTCTTGAAACCCAAAACGGACCTTATCACATTCTGTGCATTTATTTGGAGAACTAAATGCTTTTATGCCAATTATTGATATTTAGTAGTCGAGTCTGGTGGGGGTAAGGGCCTAACCTTTTTGTCTTGCAGCAATATGAGGCACGAAGTCCCAAGATTCGGTATGGTCACCAACATCCACCCGAAATTGCTAAGCTGGTGGGAGGATCTTCATTCCAGTGATCAGGCTCTTGTCAGGAAATATCTAGGAAATCTACCCTCTCTCTTGGAAATTCAACCCAACAACAAGATCATAAAAGCTGCTACTCTATTCTGGGATTGTGATAGGTCTATGTTCCGCTTCGGAGACATTAAGATGACACCCTCGCTTGAGGAAATAGCAGGACTGGCTGGAATACCGTGGGAAACTCCGGGTTTGTTAATGCCGGAAAATCGCCAAGGTAGAGGTTTTCTCAAAATGATGGGTCTAAAGGAGAATCTATACTTGACATGTTTGAAAGAGTCATACATTCCCTTTGACAATTTGTACGAGAGGTACGGCCATAACAAATCCTACCATACTTATCCTGATGAGTTCGCCCTTACATCATTGGGGCATATTCACCGAAGGGTCTTTGTCTTCATGTTCTATTTCTTGGGGATGATAGTATTTCCAATGAAGAAAGCAAACATCCATACCAGGTTAGCTATGGTCACCAAAACTCTAATGGAAGGAATTGACGGACAACCATTCAGTCTTGTGCCAATGATCATTGCAGAGATATACCGAGGCCTAGAAAGGTGTCAACAGGGAGCCAAACCTTTCGAGGGTTGTAATCTGCTACTTCAACTTTGGCTCATGGAACATCTCCAAAAGGGTGAGTACCGACAGGAAATCTATGGAAGGGATCGGGACGATCATATCACTTTTCATCACCCAAAGCGAATGAATTACATGCCCAACATGTTCGCCCAACAGGAGAATGCAAGAGAATGGGTCGAACTCTTTGATAATTTGACTGAGGACCGGGTGCAATGGATGTTCGAGTAGTTCCCTACTGAAGAATTCATCGTTCAATCCAGGGATGCGCCATTTCTGATACTGATCGATTTGAGGGGGACCTACCCTTATGTCCCTCTCCGAGTTATGAGACAGGCTGGTAGGAAGCAGGTTATACCAAGGGTCGACAAGATGAGTCACTTCCGAGCTGACTTCCAGAATGACGATAGTCCGTACAGGTGCCAGGCTCGGCATGTGTGGCATTGCAAGATTATCATGGGAAGGGACACTATTGAACCAGACAAATACCATGCAGGTTGTGCTCCCTATTATTCAGGCTGGTTGGAGGACAATCGCAATGGTCTGGGTCAACCCGGGTTTGTTCGAGGTCACAGGATCATCGATGAAAAGGCTGAGGCACAGGTCAAGTACAACCAACTGCGCAAGAGGATTCGGGAATGTGAAAATGAGCACCGTGAAATACAAGAAGCCAATCAAAAACTAATTGAAGAGTGGAAAGATATGGCTGTCAGCGCCAACAAGCGATTGGTCTATCTCGAGCGAGGTATAGTGGAATTGGAAAAGAAGTTTCTGAAGAGGGTCGAAGACTGCCAGACTGCTGAAGGAAATGAAGGCGGACATCTGGCCAGAGCCTACTTGCTACTAGGACTACGCGAGCTGGGAGAGCTGTTCGATGGAGTCAACAATGCCGAGTCTTGGGAAGGTCCCTCCGGGACCAAATATATAGGAATTTTCACTTTTCGCTTTATGAGATGTAATAAGGCCAATGACCATTAGTGACTTTTTATTATTTAGTGTCGTTTTGGGATTCGTCTATCTTTTATCAATAAAATGAGGCGCTTAGCATTCTATGTTCTCAAAAATTAACTTGTCGCTAGGCCTACCTCGGGCACAACGAGGTCTCCAAAATTAGGACGCGCTTTATATTTCAGCACTACGTGTTTAAATATTACAACATTTTTTTATTATAATCCTTACTGACTTGTTACCTTTTGTTTTTACTTTTTGTTTATTCCCCTCCCCAAAGGTTAGTTCGTGAACTCTGGCAACATCATCATATTTTACGAGATCCAGGGGCCCTCCACCTACTCCTCCTCCCAGTCATGTCAGACACAAAAACAAAGATAAAATGGAAGATTCAAACAACTCAGCTAAACGGGTAGACGTCACTCGTGGTACTCTGGTCCCCAAGGAGAATGTATCCCAACTAGAACAAAAGCTATTGAAGTTTCATGAAGAACTTGATCAAGTCCGGAATCTGGCAAATCTGTCATTTTCCTTCACCACTCCAGAGGTTACTTTCCAAATACTCAGAATCCTGTACCTCCGCAAAACATCCCAAAGCAACAAAACCATCTCACTCCTCACCACCACTGCAATACTCATACCTCAAATAACACTCCACTGCTCATCCCAGAACTCCAGAACTCACAAATGACCACTACCACACCCAACATAATACCCCCATCTACTTGGAGACTATGCCACACTCCACCCAACCCATCTCAAGCACACCCAAGTCCAATGATAAGGATTTTCTCATCGGATATCTAGCCAAAGAGCTTAAAAAGTTGACTAGCAAAATTCAAGGCGTTGAAGGTAGTAAGGGAATTGAGGGGCTAAACTATGAAGATCTGTGCATACAGCCCGATGTTGAACTGCCCGAGGGGTACAAACCTCCCAAGTTCGAAATGTTTGATGGTACAGGGGATCCCAGGGTCCACTTTAGAACATACTGTGACAAGCTGGTCGGAGTGGGAAGAGATGAGAGAATCCGCATGAAGCTTTTCATGAGGAGCCTGAAGGGAGATGCTTTATCTTGGTACATTAGCTAGGATCCGAAGAAGTGGTCAAATTGGGTAAGCATGGCGTCCGATTTTAAGGACAGATTCAGGTTCAACACAGAGAATGCACCAGATGTGTTCTATATCCAAAACTTGAAGAAGAAATCCACGGAGACCTTCCGTGCGTATGCTACTCGATGGAGGTCAGAAGCTGCTAAGGTTAGGCCTGCTTTGGAAGAAGAGCAAATGAACAAATTCTTTGTTCGAGCCCAAGACCCACAGTATTATGAGAGGCTGATGCTGATTGAGAATCATAAATTTTCAGATATCATGAAGCTAGGAGAAAGGATCGAGGAGGACATCAAGAGTGGTATGGTTACGAACTTTGAAGCCTTGCAGGCTACCAATAAGGCTTTACAGTCTGGTGGTACGTCCAAGAAAAGGGACGTAAGTGCTGTAATGGTTGCACAGAGGACCAAATACCTTATCAAATACCAAACCTATCCAATGCCTCCACACACATATCAACCTACTCCAAACTGCCATGCATCCTCACCCTCTTACCATACTCCACCACCCACTTATCAATCAGCTCCAGCTCCCGCATATCAGCCCACTTCACCTAAATACTCCCAACCGGCACATGTTTACCAAGCCTACAACACCCAACCATCCCACTATCAATCACCTCCCCCACGTCAAAGCTTCCCTAGACCTCGACCAAATTTCGACCGTAGACCTCCCAAACAGTATACCGCCAATGCTGAACCAATTGACCAGCAGTACGAAAGACTCAAAGCTGCTGGTTATGTCACCCCTATCCCTGCCATAACCCTAGAAAACCCTTCTCAGTGGGTCAATCCAAATAAATCATGTGCATGCCATTCCGACATGAAAGGGCATAACATTGATGAATACCGCTCTCTGAAGGATAAGATCCAGACTTTGATTGACAACAAGATTAATTGTAGCAAAGGAGCCTGCTCCAAATGTCCGCAATAACCCTCTGCCAGACCACAAAGGTGGAGGTGTTCACATGATCGAGATAGAGGATGACTGGGACCCTAAAGGATCAATTGGTTTAATCACAGAAGGCGATGATCCAAAGAAGCCAGTAGTCACCCTAAATCCGATTGTGGTCCAGATTCAGCCTTCCGGGGACGCTGAGGTAGACATGTCCATGCCACTCGAGTTTGAAGCACCACCCTCAGCAAAGACGCCAACACTCATTGAGGTTGAGTTTATGTCACCAGCAAACACATCTACACCCTTTAAAGTTGCAATTTTACCACATAAGGGGCCTGCTCCGTTCGGGGTAGAGATAGCCACGCAAATTCCAGTGGCAACGTCAGCCATAACACCGTTCCATACGAAGGCTGTACCATGGGACTACACAGCCGAGGCCAGAAGAAAGGGGAAGGTCAAGTTCGGGGAATCTATTGCAGCACAGGGTGTGACGAGGACTGGTAGAGTTTATACCCCGGAACATCTGGCTGAGTCAAGCAGGCCTCTAGTCGGCCAACCATCACTGAAACTGGTGCCGACGACCTCTGGAGAAAGATACAAGCCAAAGAATACTCAGTCATTGATCATCTGAACAAAATACCGGCACAAATTTCTATCCTCGCCTTGCTACAAAGTTCCGATGCACACAAGAATGCCTTCTTAAGAGTGCTGAGCGAGGCATATGTACCAAGTAACATCACCGGCGGAGAGATGGCGAATATGGTGGGCCAGGTATTGGAAAGTCACAAGATCACTTTCCATGAAGATGAGCTGCCACCAGAAGGGTTGAGTCACAACAAGGCATTGCACATCACCGTACAGTGCGAAGATTATTTTATCACTAGAATCCTGATTGACGGAGGATCCAGCCTCAATATTTGCCCGCTGGCAACACTCAGGACATTAGGAAAGGGGCTGCATGAGAATTTTGAAAACAGGCCGAAGTCCAACCTGGACGAGACTGAGATTGTTAACCTGGGAGATGCAGAAAACATCAAAGAAACACGAATCAACGTTCATTTGTCACCATCAGAAAAGGAAGAATACACAGAGTTTCTAAGAGAATATGAGGACATATTCGCATGGTCATACGACGACATGACTGGTCTGAGTACATCTATTGTGGCTCACAAATTGCCAACCGATCCAGCCTGTCCGCCAGTAAAAGAGGAGCTCAGAACGTTCAAGCCAGACATGAGTTTGAAATCAAGGAAGAAGTCACTAAGCAGGTCAAAGCTAAGGTTCTCAGGGTAGTGGAATATCCAACGTGGTTAGCCAATATTGTGCCAGCACCGATGAAGGACGGGAAGGTTAGAGTCTGTGTCGACTACCGGGATCTCAACCGGGCCAGTCCATAAGACGACTTCCCCTTGCCAAACATACACATCCTGATTGAAAATTGCGCCAAGCACGAGTTGCAATCATTTGTAGATTGTTTTGCGGGGTATCATCAGATCTGGATGGATGAAGAGGATGCTGAGAAAACGGCTTTCATGATGCCGCGGGGAATGTACTGCTACGAGATGATGTCGTTTGGGTTAAAGAATGCAGGGGCCACCTACATGAGGGCCATGACTACCATTTTTCATGACATGATACACAAGGAGAACGAAGTATATGTGGATGATGTCATCATCAAGTCCAAGAAAGCCACTGATCACATAAAAGATACTGAGGAAAATGGTAGAGAAGCATAAGCAGTGGCATGAGAAGCTATCATTTTCTTTATTGGGGTATCGCACCACAGTCCGCACATCAATTGGGGCAACTCCCTATATGCTGGTTTACGGTACAGAGGTTGTCATTCCCGCTGAAGTAGAAATCCCTTCCTTAAGAATCATACAGGAAGTTGAGCTCGACGATGCAGAGTGGGTAAAAATTCGTTACGAGCAATTAGCCCTTATAGACGGAAAGAGAATGAATGCAGTTTTCCACGGTCAGATTTATCAGAACAGAATGTCCAGAGCTTTCAACAAGAGAGTCAAACCAAGACGGTTCACACCGGGACAGTTGGTGTTAATGAAAATTTTCCCGCATCAAGATGAGGCCAAAGAGAAATACTCTCCCAATTGGCAGGGTCAATACATGGTTCATCGAGTTTTGACAGGAGGAGCCCTTACACTTGCAGAAATGGATGGAGAAGTCTGGTCAAAACCAATCAATTCAGATGCAGTCAAGCGCTACTATGTGTAATCTTATGTTTTGCCATATGATGTAATTTGAACTACGTCTGACCTGATTCCCGTTTAAGAGGGGATACGTAGGCAGCCTTATGGGTTCGGTCACAATTCAATAAAATTTTCGTTCCCTCCCCCCGCAATTGGAAACTGGGGCAGAATTTTAAGGAGGACCCTCAAAATTCTGAAGTAACTTCAGCCGGTCATCGGAAGCAACGGTCAGAAGCAGCAGCCCAGTAAACTGGGGTAGAATTTTGAGGAGGACCCTCAAAATTTCGAAGCAAGAGCGGTTGCAGTGTCCTGAACCATGTCACATTCGTCGGTTCATCTAAAAACTATTTCTTAAATATATACTTATGTCATATCTTTAACAAACTCATGCATGTTATTACCAAAATCGCTTTGTTCAGCAACGCTACCCCTATGATACATACCGTGTCATCAGATCAAAGCCGAACAGGGCAAGCAAAGCCCGCGGGGACACGAACTAACCTTTCCCCTTTACAAAACTCATGATTTTTCTATTGAGGTAGGCACCCAATTCGCAAAATCATACACTCATACTGTTCAGGAATACAACTCTCAGAACTGTCACACCTATTCACAGCCGCTATCCGCATACAATATCCCCAGCAGCCACAATATCACAATTAGCTATCAGCTATCAGCTAAGAAACTTTATTACTATTCGCCTTTTATCTCTTGTATAAGGCTACCGTTCTGCCTTCCGAGACTAAGCATTGTCTCCATCTGCATTTCCTGCATTGCATAAGGCTACCATTCTGCCTTCCGAGGTTAAGCTCTACCTCCATCTGCATTTCCTGCATTGCATAAGGCTACCATTCTGCTTTCCAAGGTTAAGCTCTACCTCCATCTGCATTTCCTGCATTGCATAAGGCTACCATTCTGCCTTCCGAGGTTAAGCTCTACCTCCATCTTCATTCCCTACATTGCGTAAGGCTACCATTCTGCCTTTCGAGGTTAAGCTCTACCTCCATCTGCATTTTCTGCATTGTATAAGGCTACCATTCTGCTTTCCGAGGTTAAGCTCTACCTCCATCTGCACTTCCTGCATTGCATAAGGCTACCATTCTGCCTTCCGAGGTTAAGCTCTACCTCCATCTGCATGGCTGAAATATCGCCACCTTTATCCCAATCTGCATGGCTGAAATATCGCCACCTCTATTTACATTTCGCATGGTTGAAAGATCGCCACCTCTATTTACATTTCGCATGGTTGAAATATTGCCACCTTTATTTACACTTGCACGACTGAAAGATCGCCATTTTATTTACACTTTAATGGGCTGAAAGATTGCCACCTACTGCATCTCATGGGCTGTAAAATCGCCAAACTATATGAAGGCATCATTGTTCGAAGGCATCATTCTCATAGCCCGAGAACGCCATGTCATGGCCTGAAGATCCCTTTAATCTCTTGCATATCATTATTCGAAGGAATCATCATTCGGAGGCATCATTCTAATGGCCCGAGAGAATCATTTCATGGCCTGCGAATCCTTTATTATACACTTCATGGCCCAGGACGTCATGGTCTGAGGACGTCATCCTAACCGTCCAAGGACAGCATTCATGGTCCAACGGGAAATTGCATCATGTTTAAATTCATGCACGATATACGCTTGTATTGTTTTATTTGCAGGTAAACCGGCAAGCAATGGCCGTCTCAACATGAGCGATCCCACTCCAGTTCCAGCAGTCCTATCAGACTTTAACCATCCCTCCCGACCTGAATATCATCCATTCTTGAAAAACCTCCATCGGCATATTCCGCCGACGGATCCTGAACTACATATGGCCTGATTCCTGTAAGACCAGGGATATGTAGGCAGCTCAGGAACCAGAGCACGGTCAAATTCTTCAAACCATTCCGTTCGGTCAAGTTGGCCATCATATCTTTACCCGACAACTCTTTCATCCTTCCGGGGTAAAGAGGGGCATCTGTTGATACCCAATTTTTCCCTGTATATTTTTTTATATGCTAAACACCTTTCAAAATAGCATATGTATGCATATATAAATGTGTCCAAATGTTTTAGTATTCTTCCTAATTTTTAAAGGATTTTTAAATCAATTTATTGCCCTATTTTAGCAATACAAAAACCAATAATTATTCCTCAAATTATTATTTTTGGTGAGAAATTTATTTTATTCTCATATTTATCCCAAAAAATAGCTAAGGTAATTTTTGCACATTTTTACAAACTTATTTAGTATTTTTAAACTAAATTGCATATAATTGTAATATTAGCCTATTTTAAGAATTAATTACGTTTATAATTACCAATTTAATTCCAGTATTTTTTAATTTAATTTTATATATTATTAATTGATTTAGTACCTTTAATTTGTTTACTGAAATTATTTTACTATTTTTATAAAATAAAAAGGGAAAAAGTGGCTATTTAAAATCTAGCCCTATTTATTTCAATTTTAGCCCAAATCGACCACCCCAATTAACCCAATTTCAATCTCAATCGGACCGACCCAATTCCTAAACTACCCGCCCATGACCCAATTTAATCCAACCCGCCCGGCTCCCGAATAAATCCAGGCCGTTGATCAAAATGATCAACGGCCACGATCCCTTCTTTCCCTTTTTTAATTTCCCTAAAACCCCTTAACCCCTAAAACTAATTTCACCCTTAACCCAGCCGCCCTTTNTTGCACAGCTGAAAGATCGCCATTTTATTTACGCTTTCATGGGATGAAAGATCGCCACCTACTGCATCTCATGGGCTGAAAAATTGCCAAATTATCTGAAGGCGTCATTGTTCGAAGGCATCATTCTCATAGCCCGAGAACGCCATGTCATGGCCTGAAGATCCCTTTAATCTCTTGCATATCATTATTCAAAGGCATCATCGTTCGGAGGCATCATTCTCATGGCCCGAGAGCATCATTTCATGGCCTACGAATCATTATTATATACTTCATGGCCCAGGACGTCATGGTCTGAGGACGTCATCCTAACCGTCCAATGACAGCATTCATGGTCCAACGGGAAATTGCATCATGTTTAAATTCATGCACGATATACGCTTGTATTGTTTTATTTGCAGGTAAACCGGCGAGCAACGACGCGCGCAGTCCTATCAGACTTTAACCATCCCTCCCGACCTGAATATCGCGTCCATTCTTGAAAAACCTCCATCGGCATATTCCGCCGACAGATCCTGAACTACATATGGCCTGATTCCAATAAGACCAGGGATATGTAGGCAGCTCAGGAACCATAGCATGGTCAAATTCTTCAAACCATTCCGTTCGGTCAAATTGGCCATCATATCTTTACCCGACAACTCTTTCATCCTTCCCGGGTAAAGAGGGGCAGCTGTTGATACCTAATTTTTCCCTGTATATTTTTTATATGCAAAACACCTTTCAAAATAGCATATGTATGCATATATAAATGTGTCCAAATGTTTTAGTATATTTCCTAATTTTTAAAGAATTTTTAAATCAATATATTGCCCTATATTAGCAATACAAAAACCAATAATTATACCTCAAATTATCATTTTTGGTGAGTAATTTATTTTATTCTCATATTTATCCCAAAATATAGGTAAGGTAATTTTTGCACAGTTTTACAAACTTATTTAGTATTTTTAAAGATAAATTGCATATAATTGCAATATTAGCCTATTTTAAGAATTAATTGCGTTTATAATTACCAATTTGATTCCAGTATTTTTTAATTTAACATTTATATATTATTAATTAATTTAGTACCTTAAATTTGTTTTCAGAAATCATTTTAGTATTTTTATAAAATAAAAAGGGAAAAGGTGGCTATTTAAAATCTAGCCATATTTATTTCAATTTTAGCCCAAATCGACCACCCCAATTAACCTAATTTCAATCTCAATCGGATCGGCCCAATTCCTAAACTACCCGCCCATGACCCAATTTAATCCAACCCGCCCGGCTCCCCAATAAATCCAGGCCGTTGATCAAAATGATCAATGGCCACGATCCCTTCTTTCCTTTTTAATTTCCCAAACCCCTTAACCCTAAATCATTTCACCTAACCAGCCGCCTTTGAATCCCTTCACCCCCTCAAACTCTCTCGAACCATCTCCGAACCCTAATCGTCTCACCATCTCCCACCGTGAAACCCACCGGAATCCATGGTTTGCCAGGCTGTGAGAGCCCTATACTCACCTCCTATTGCTCCTATGTGCTTGATACCTGAAGATTCGAGGCCTGACTTCGAAGGTTTTCACCCTGACCTCTATCGATTCAAGGTTCTCTGGTCATCTCCAGTTTTGCTCCGGCGTACAATATTTGTTTGAATCTGATTCCGACCTCTCCGACTCAGATCGGTGACCTCTCAAAGCCTTTCTCGTTTCTAGGGTTCTTTTGAAACCCTAACCCTTCGAGGTTTTCTCCGATTTCTTTATATCTGTGGGGTATCTGCGCTCTTTTTGAGTTTTCAAACTATTTCCCTAACTTTTCTTTCGAAAATTACTTTTTAAAATCTTTCTTTCCGATCTAGGGTTTTCTGAAAAAATGTTTAAGTGTGTCTCTGACTCTCTTTCCCCCTTTATTTTGCGTATTTGCCTATATTGTGCTCCTGTGTTTTATCTACCACATTCTTGTGTGTGTTCTGTTCTTGTATGCTCTTATACAGAGTTTTTATACTCTGTTCTTGTATGTTCTTTTTTACTGTGTTTTATATGCTCCATGCTTGTATGTTCTTCTACCATGTTTTCCATACTATGTTCTCATACTTTCTTCTACTATGTTCTGCTATGTTTCGCCTAATATATTTTTTCTACTTTGTTCATAAGGTTTTGCTATTTTTTCTTCTACTGAACCTTGTTTGAATTTCTCTTGAAAGATCCTCTTAAGCATGCTTCTTCCACTGTTCTTATCAGTATTTGCCATTATGTTCTTTGAATCCTTCTACTGTGATTGCATGTTACTTTGCTATCATATTTTCTCATGAGTTTCTCATATAGCTATCATGTCTATAAGATCCTGCATTCTCATATAGATAACCTGCCTATAGGATTTCTAATTTCAGCATTCTCATATAGATACCATGTCAATAAGACTTCTAATTTAAGCATGTTCACACATAGATTCCATGTCTATAGGATGCACGTGCATGTAGAAAATATGCCTATAGGTCCTTTCTGATTCTTGCATATCCACTTCTCATTAAGCAAACATGTTATAGGTCTGAATAGCAAAAATGCTCGTAATAAAAGTGTAACACCTAGATATCATGTTGGAGGTTTTTTTGCATTTTTTCCATAACTATAAAAGTGTTTAAAATCAACAACGCGTAGAGAGCACGCCTATAGGAACTATCAACCAAGTCTGAAACATTTTCCGCTCGCTTATGAGTCTAAAACCAGTAGTAATGCTTGCAGAACCTGTAACTTTTGCTAAAGTTTGCTTTTCTTTAATAATTTGGTAACCCCTCTTAATCAGTATGTATTCTATCTATTTCATTCTTTTTAGAAATTAGTAGATATCATGTCTGTTGGAGCTTTGTCCCACACCTAGGCAAGCCTTAGGGTAAAGTTTTTAAACTGCATCAGTCTTTATCAATTACGACCAGCAGGCAAGCCTAATTCGGACTTCTTATCTGGAAATATGTGATAAATCAACCTGCCCCAGCTTTTAAAATTTAATCAGACCCTTAAACAGTACGTGTAAGACATGCTAAACTATGTGCTTTTCTTTGCTTAAAGGAGGTCTGTTTGAACCTTTTGTTTGCTTATATGTTTCTCCCCCCAAACTTGCTATATGTGTTTTGTTTGTCGCCTTAGCATTTTTACCTTTTGAAACCACAAATAAGCCCAACACCTCCTCCCTTTAGGATTAGTAGTCCCAAGTACCTCCGGGACTGATAGGATTGGGGCGGGTAATAACATGCAATAAGTAAACGAGACCATTCCGCGCTTTAATACCTTAAAGGGGTGGGAAAGGGTAGATATGGATATGATGACCACGCGATAACATCACTCATAAGAGTGATTACCGGATGTTGTGTGGGGTGATCCATATTATTATTAAACCTAGGACCCCT
>NW_017671870.1:100840-136517 GCF_001879085.1 Nicotiana attenuata
CATTCTGCCTTCCGAGGTTAAGCTCTACCTCCATCTGCATTTCCTGCATTGCATAAGGCTACCATTTTGCCTTCCGAGGTTAAGCTCTACCTCCATTTGCATGGCTGAAATATCGCCACCTCTATTTACATTTCGCATAGTTGAAAGATCGCCACCTCTATTTACATTTCGCATGGTTGAAAGATCGCCACCTCTATTTACATTTCGCATGGCTGAAATATTGCCACCTTTATTTACACTTGCACGGCTGAAAGATCGCCATTTTATTTACGCTTTCATGGGCTGAAAGATCGCCACCTACTGTATCTCATGGGCTGAAAAATCGCCAAATTATCTGAAGGCGTCATTGTTCGAAGGCATCATTCTCATAGCCCGAGAACGCCATGTCATGGCCTGAAGATCCCTTTAATCTCTTGCATATCATTATTCAAAGGCATCATCGTTCGGAGGCATCATTCTCATAGCCCGAGAGCATCATTTCATGGCCTGCGAATCCTTTATTATACGCTTCATGGCCCAGGACGTCATGGTCTGAGGACGTCATCCTAACCGTCCAAGGACAACATTCATAGTCCAACGGGAAATTGCATCATGTTTAAATTTATGCACGATATACGCGTGTATTGTTTATTTGCAGGTAAACCGGCGAGCAACGGCCGTCTTAACAGGAGCGATCCCGCTCCAGTTCCCGCAGTCATATTAGACTTTAACCATCCCTCCCAACCTGAATATCGCGTCCATTCTTGAAAGGCCTCCATCGGAATATTCCGCCGACGGATCCTGAACTACATATGGCCTGATTCCTGTAAGACCAGGGATATGTAGGCAGCTCAGGAATCAGAGTACGGTCAAATTCTTCAAACCATTCCGTTCGGTCAAATTGGCCATCATATCTTTACCCGACAACTCTTTCATCCTTCCCGGGTAAAGAGGGGCAGCTGTTGATACCCAATTTTTCCCTGTATATTTTTTATATGCAAAAACCCTTTCAAAATAGCATATGTATGCATGTATAAATGTGTCCAAATATTTTAGTATTTTTCCTAATTATTAAAGGATTTTTAAATCAATTTATTGCCCTATTTTAGCAAAAAACCAATAATTATTCCTCAAATTATCATTTTTGGTGATTAATTTATTTTATTCTCATATTTATCCCAAAATATAGCTAAGGTAATTTTTGCACATTTTTACAAACTTATTTAGTATTTTTTAAGCTAAACTGCATATAATTGTAATATAGTCCTATTTTAAGAATTATTACGTTTATAATTACCAATTTAATTCCAGTTATTTTTTAATTTAATTTATATATTATTAATTGATTTAGTACCTTTAATTTGTTTACTGAAATTATTTTACTATTTTTATAAAATAAAAAGGGAAAAAGTGGCTATTTAAAATCTAGCCCTATTTATTTCAATTTTAGCCCAAATCGACCACCCCAATTAACCCAATTTCAATCTCAATCGGACCGACCCAATTCCTAAACTACCCGCCCATGACCCAATTTAATCCAACCCGCCCGGCTCCCGAATAAATCCAGGCCGTTGATCAAAATGATCAACGGCCACGATCCCTTCTTTCCTTTTTAATTTCCCAAACCCCTTAACCCTAAATAATTTCACCTAACCAGCCGCCTTTGAATCCCTTCACCCCCTCAAACTCTCTCGAACCTTCTCTGAACCCTAATCGTGTCACCATCTCCCACCGTGAAACCCACTGGAATCCATGGCTTCCCATGCTGTGAGAGCCCTATACACACCTCCTATTGCTCCTATGTGCTTGATACCTGAAGATTCGAGGCCTGACTTCGAAGGTTTTCACCCACACCTCTATTGATTCAAGGTTCTCTGGTCATCTCGGGCTTTGCTCCGGCATACTATAGTTGTTTGAGTCTGATTCCAACCTCTCCGACTCAGATCGATAACCTCTCAAAGCCTTTCTCATTTCTAGGGTTCTTCTGAAACCCTAACCCTTCGAGGTTTTCTCTTATTTCTTTAGATCTGTGGGGTATATGTTCTCTCTTTGAGTTATCAAACGATCTCCCTAACATTTCTTTCGAAAATTACTTTTTAAAATCTTTCTTTTCGATCTATCTTGTTTTCTCATGAGTTATGTTGCTGGAGAAGCCTATTCTTTTCTGAAACTTCTAAACATGATTTCGATTCAATTGCCTGCCCTCTCATCTTTGCTTTATGGTTTGCTTGAATCAGGGTTTTATTTCGAAACCCCTAATTCTTTGAGATTGACTTCGAGTCTTTGAATTGAGTTTGGACTTCTTTGTTTTCATATGACTCTGACCTTTTGCTAAACTCTTCTATACTGGATTTTCTACTGATTTTACAATGACACTACAGTCTTCTTTCATGCTTAACGTGTTTGTAGGCTCCTTATATATGATGAACTTCCCTCTAAAGTAGTTTTTAAATCAGTAATTAGTGGATACTCCCCTCTGAATATGGGTCTAATTGATTCCCTTTCCATGTTTGCTAATTTCCTTTAAGTTAAAAACCTTTCCCATCTTTTGACTCGGTTCATTCATAAGAAATCTATGACCTCTGATTTCTTGGCTATTAATTGATTCTCTTTCCTTAATTGCACAACCGTGTATTTCGAAATTCTGTTTTTAAATAAAACTCTTATGTATTCACCCCTAATTACCTACTTTGCACAAAGTGTTTGATTAATTTCTTTCCTTAATTGGTTTATACCCGTTTGAATCTGAATCCCTTAATTAAAAGGAGTCTTGCGTAATTGATTGACAATCAGTTCTTCAATTATTTTCTTACCTTATTTCCTCATGACTTTCACACTATAAATACACGACCCTTTTTCACAAAGCAGACACATTTAACAATCCTCCACTACTACTTTACAATCTCTTCTGAACTCTTACTAGCACTCTCTTCTTGTCTATTCTGTGGCTTTCACAAGACTACTGCACTTTCTCTTTGTTTGTTTCCATTGAAACTTGTATGTTCTAATTTAAGTTTCAACATCATCACAATGTGTTTATTTACAGCTTTTTGTATCCCTGCCTACTTTACTACTTCTACAAAATTAATTATTTGAACTAGCATGTTAATCTTTTTCTGTTTGTTTCTGCTATGAACCCGTGCTCCCTATCCCCTTATGTGCTGTGAGTTGCAGTTTAAAACATGGCAATATGCAAGTTATTGTCTATGGTTTGAACTTGATCCCTTAAAGGATCCTAACTTCTAAACAATGTATTCTAACAGGCTTACGGGGTAGGCCAGCATTCCTCATTGCTGAGTATGCCCCACCAGCCTGCCTTTGCTTTTCCTTTACTATCTCCTCATTCCCTATACCCCTATGTGTATCAATGTGAACTGTTTCCCGTTCCCCTTTCCCCTTTCAGAATCCTGCACTTGCACCCTCTCTTAGTTATTAGGTTCTGCCCCCCCTCCTGTGAGCCTTGCCTTGGGACCCTGAGTTCCCTCTGAACTTTGACACTTGAGGGCTGAATCTTCCACACTGCACTATGTCCTAATCTGGTAATGTATTTGGGGTGTAAGCACTGCCCGGAGTTCATGTGAGACTCTTAGGGAACTTTGACACACCCCCAAATGGGAGAAAGGCTTTGAAATCTGATCTTTGGAGTAGGTTTTATTTAAGACAGGAAGTCTGAATCAGGCTCTCCTTGGTTGTACTTTTAATTTCTGATGTATTTTCTTTATTTTCTTTTGGGTTGTAATAACTTTGTAATAAGACTCTTGGGCATGGCTAGTGAAAAGGGAGGGGTAACCATGTATGCAAAATGGGTAGATAACCTGCCTATAGGAAGTTCTAATTCCTGTATTCTCATATAGCTATCATGTCTATAAGATCCTGCATTCTCATATAGATAACCTACCTATAGGATTTCTAATTTCAGCATTCTCATATAGATACCATGTCAATAAGACTTCTAATTTAAGCATGTTCACACATAGATTCCATGTCTATAGGATGCACGTGCATGTAGAAAATATGCCTATAGGTCCTTTCTGATTCTTGCATATCCACTTCTCGTTAAGCAAACATGTTATAGGTCTGAATAGCAAAAATGCTCGTAATAAAAGTGTAACACCTAGATATCATGTTGTAGGTTTTTTGCATTTTTTCCATAACTATAAAAGTGTTTAAAATCAACAACGCGTAGAGAGCATGCCTATAGGAACTATCAACCAAGTCTGAAACATTTTTCGCTCGCTTATGAGTCTAAAACCAGTAGTAATGCTTGCAGAACCTGTAACTTTTGCTAAAGTTTGCTTTTCTTTAATAATTTGGTAACCCCTCTTAATCAGTATGTATTCTATCTATTTCATTCTTTTCAGAAATTAGTAGATATCATGTCTGTTGGAGCTTTGTCCCACACCTAGGCAAGCCTTAGGGTAAAGTTTTTAAACTGCATCAGTCTTTTTCAATTACGACCAGCAGGCAAGCCTAATTCGGACTTCTTATCTGGAAATATGTGATAAATCAGCCTGCCCCAGCTTTTAAGTTTTAATCAGACCCTTAAATAGTATGTGTAATACATGCTAAACTATGTGCTTTTCTTTGCTTAAAGGAGGTCAGTTTGAGCCTTTTGTTTGTTTATATGCTTCTCCCCCCAAACATGCTATATGTGTTTTATTTGTCGCCTTAGCATTTTTACCTTTTGAAACCACAAATAAGCCCAACACCTCCTCCCTTTAGGATTAGTAGTCCCAAGTACCTCCGGGACTGATAGGATTGGGGCGGGTAATAGCATGCAATAAGTAAACGAGACCACTCCGCGCATTAATACTTTAAAAGGGTGGGAAAGGGTAGATATGGATATGATGACCACGCGATAACATCACGCGTAAGAGTGATTACCAGATGTTGTATGGGGTGATCCATATTATTAATAAACCTAGGACCCCCTTCCCTTTGTTTCTTTGTTTCTTTTTTTAAATCCTTTAAGCGCTTCTTCTAAATCAACTCTCTTTAATGCTTTCCGACTTTGTTTATTTCTAACCTTTATGTAAAAAATCCCCTCTTATTTGAAGACCTACTTGTTTATGTGTTACTTGCGCCTTAAGTCACAATAATAGCTTGGCCGGGAACCACACTAGTGGATTCTGAGGGGTGCCTAACACCTTCCCCTTGGAATAATTTCAAGCCCTTACCCTATCTATGGTTATCCAAAATCACTCTTCTAGAAGTGTCCTAATGCACTTAAATCATTAGGTGGCGACTCTTCGATTCCATTAAACCCAATTCCCAAAAGAGAACGAGTTGTCTTCCCAAATATCATAAACCCGATTTCGCGAGAAAAAGTGGGCGCGACAGAAGTCTTGCTGCAATGTTAGTCATCTCGATGATGTGGTTTTGCATACTACGCGACCCATCAAACTTCATGGTTGTGAGTTCAACCATTTGTGTACCAGCGAGAGACTTATTTGCAGAACGAAAACGTTCTTCCATAAACTTTAGGTATTCCCCGGTACTTTCTGTTTGTGAAATAGTACTCTTAATGTTGTTGGCAATATTCATTCGCATAAACATAAGGCTTAGCCTGTTAGAGCGTTCCCATGCTTTATGGAAAGACTTCTCATCCGCACTGCTCAAATCAGTAATGGCAGCGGGCTTATCATTCAGCAGAGCCAAGTCAAGATCCATCACACCTAAGTGGAACTGGACTTGTTCACGCCATTCCGAGAAGTTCAATCCGTTGAACACAGTAACAGACGAAGCAAGCGAATGAAAAGTAATAGCTGAAAAATAGATAATACATGCTAAAAAATCAATATGGATTCAACAAAACAGTTAAAGCATATCGCAATTCTCCTTTGGGAAAATACTACGACACACTATCATAATTAAATGACATTTAGTCTTTAATAGGTAATTAAATATTTTTAGCCAAATATATATGCCATCTTTGGACAGACAATATATATTTGACTAAAGAACATTAATTATACCTCATCATATTCACTATTCATAGAATAATTGATTCACCTTTGGGTAAATCCTTAAGTTGTAGCAATAGTGAAAATTAATTTATCCATTAATTTTTTATTATAGGCATTTCATTAATTTTATGGATAAATTATAATTTTATGTATGCGTAATTTCTTAAACATACTAGTTTAGCCGCTTTGGCGACTAACAAACTATATGAACATAAATGCACACATAAAATAAATATCAGAATATTTTATGCATGTGAATATTTTAGACATTCTAGTTTGATCACTTTGGTGACTAACAAACTATATGAGCATTAATACATGCATAAAATTAACATAAATTTGATGTATGTATAAAATATTAAACATTCTAGTTTGATGACTTTGGTAATTAACAAACTATATAATTTTAAGACACATACATCAATTATTATACAATACCAGAATCACAGTCAATACAATGAAGGATTTACGTACAATTACTGCATTCCAAAAACTTTTAGGAATAAAATATTGTCACTGAAGTAGTCAAAAATATATTAAGATTGCATATGTTCATAAAGTTAAATCGCAAGTCATCTTTGTTTAAAGTTCACTTTAGTAGGCCAATGTGTTGGGGAAAAAAGATGCTGCTACAGGTAAACATACAGTTTATGCCTAATTTACATTTATAATTCCACAGTAAGCACAACTTCAAAGGCTGTCGTTCTCGAAAAGTAGAGACCAAAATCTTTCATAATTTTTGTCAATTACTCCCTCTTTTTAGTTGCTCCATAATCTTAAAAGTAATTAAAGAATTAGAGTTCAGCATTATTTTCCACAAACAGCATCTAGCGATCATGATAATTTATTTAAACAATGATTCATAATTGCCGAAGGCACCACATGATTTCTAAACAACTACGCATTCATAATTAGTTGTGATGAAGATTATCTGTTCAAGCAATCCAGGCTCATGATACCACATGTTAACATAAATTTTAATTCATACCAGGATCTTGAACATGATAATTTTACATATAATCATCATAGAAAACATACCTGAAGCGGAATCCATTATCGTGAAGCGGAAGCGTTAATCGCTAAATTTATTTCTCGCCCCTTGCCCTAACTTTTCGTTACCTCCGCCTTTAGTGATGGAAGAAAGAAAACAATAAAAATATGGTAACCCTAATGGGTGGGGAGGGGACAAATTTATAGAGGTTCTCACTAAATCTGGTACGTCGATCAAGTAACCAATCAGACGGATTAGATTTGATAATTAATTAAATATTAATTATGGGCCTTAAACCTATTGGGCCACACACACATAAGAAAATAACTTACATTTGATGGATAAAAAGCTTACGGATTGAAGCTAAGGCAATTAAAACTCGAATAGAAGAAATTCTAGTCACTGGTGCAAATGTATCAAAATAATCTATATTTTGTTTTTGAGAAAATCCTTTTGCTACTAACTGAACTTTATATTTATCTAAATATCCATCATGTAACGACCCGACCGATCGTTTTGAGCCCTAGCACACCGTTCAGCACTTCGAGGCCATGAGCAACTTCAATTCAGGAATTATGACTTGTACGCGTGGTCAGAATTGAATTTCGGGAAGTTCGGGGATTCGGAAGGAGAATTTTCATTTCGGAAGCTTTAAGTTGAAAGAATTGACTAGGATTGGATTTTTGAGTAAACGACATCGGAATTGGGATTCGAAGGTTCCAGCAAGTTCGTATGAGGATTTCGGACTTGGGCGTATGCCCGGATCGGGTTTTGGATGACCCGGGAGCGTTTTGGCGCCTATTTTGGAGGTTAGCATTTTGGAAGAAATTTCATAGGTTTGGGTTTCAGTGCATTTCAGTATTACCGATGTTCGTTTGGGAATTCGAATCTAGGAGTAGCTCCATATGGTGATTCTGGAGTTGGGAGCGCGATTGGAAGTAAATTCGGATGTCCGTGGAGCATTTTGGAGTCATTTGGCTAAAGATAGAAATTTGAAGGTTTTTGAGAAGTTTGACCGGAGGTGGACTTGTTGATATCGGGGTCGGAATCCGATTTCGGAAGTTGGAGTAGGTCCGTAATGTTGAATATTACTTGTGCGCAAAATTTGAAGTCAATCGGACGTGCTTTGATAGGTTTAAACATCGAAAGTAGAAGGTTGAGATTCTAAAGTTCATAAAGTTTGGATTGGAGGTCGATTCGTGGTTTTAGCGTTGTTTGATATGATTTGAGGCCTCGAGCAAGTCCATAATGTGTTTTGGGACTGGTTTGTATGATTGGATGGGGTCCCGGGCCCTCGGGTCGATTTCGGATGGTTAACGGATCGAAAATAAAATTTTGGGAAGTGCTGAAGCTACTCCTTGTGTCATAACCGCACCTGCGGTTGGTGGACCACAGGCGAGACCGCAGATGCGGTCTTCCCATCGCAGAAGCGGCCCAGGGCAGGCCAGGCCAGGAACCGCAGATGCGGCTCCCAAGCCGCAGAAGCAGCTCCGCAGATGCGGCCTGGAGACCGAGATGCGGTCCCAGCTCTTTGGCCCATTTTTGCAGATGCGGCCCATTTTGCGCAGATGCGGGACCGCAGATGCGGTCCCCTAACCGCAAATGCAAAAATGCTGGAGGCAGTAAGGTTCTTTTAAATCGGGTGTTGGGTTCATTTCAACCCCATTTTCTTCCATTGGAGCCGATTTGGAGCAACTTTTAGGTGCCATTTTGACCACCAAGCATGAGGTAAGTAATTTATGTTAGTTTTGAGTTAAATACATTATTATATACGGATTTGGAAATGGAAATTTGTGGAAAACTTGGGGTTTGAGGGAAAAGCTAGAAAATTGATATTCTTGGAATTTGACCACGATTTTGGGTATGGAATTAAGAGAAAATCATATATTTGAGTTCATGGAGTCATGGGTAAGCCTAATCTTAAAAAAAATTCAGAATCCGGGCACGTGGGCCCGAGGGCGTTTTTGTCAACCTTTCGATTCGGGTTAGGAATTATTATAAATTGGATTAATATGAGTAGTTTATCGTATATTAATGAATTTGCATAATCATTAGCTAGTTTTGGGAGTATTTAGCATCGATTCAAGTCTTCGAAAGGGCGTGGAATGCCGGTTATGGATCTTCGGAGCAAGGTGAGTCTCCTTTCTAACCTTGTAAGAGGGAATTGTCCCCATAGGTGAAATAATTTGTTATATGCTCCTATTTGCGGGGGCTACGTACGCACATGGTGACGAGAGTCCGTGCGTAGCTACTAATATGTGTAAGTCCGGGTAGTCTAGGACCCAGAAAGCATGCTATACTTGGAATATCTGTGATCATATTGACAAATTGAATTTCCTAAATCCTATTGAATTGGTAAATGAATTTCTAAGAAGATTACACCCCATTTTCTTGACTTATTCAAAGAGAATTTGGCTTTTCCTTGGATAATTGTTCCCTGATAAATTCAGGATTGACTGATTGTCATATTTATTTATATTCGAACGCGTCACATGTATGATTCAGGAGCGGGGTAATAGATGCATCTATGGTTCGGGCCGCTTGACCCTCGGCAGTGCACATTTTAAATATTGTTGGATCCGGCCGTACGACCTCGGCATGAGTTGCGCATGCTTGTATTGCTTGCTTTGATATTTTTTGATACCAATATCTGCTCTCCCAACTTGAGATAATTGTTAATTAATGGATTATGAATCCGGAGACTTTTAATAAAGAGGAACTTTTACCTGATTAGTAATTTACTTGAATCTACTATTGTTCTTAATAAATCTGTGAGTCATCGCGTTAATAATATTATTACTGGACCTCTAGTAAGTGTCGAAGTTGCCATCTCGTCTCTACTTCTTCGAGATTAGGTGGGATACTTAGTGAGTACACGTTGTTTTTGTACTCATACTACATTTCTGTACATTTTTGTTACACAGGCACATGCGCCACGAATGGCTTAGCAGGCGTAGCAGCATGGTTGACACGGAGACTAGGTGAGCTGTATTTCCTCGAGGCGACCCACAACTAGTATAGCCTCTCTCAGGATTCTATTTATTTTCTGTCCAATTGTATTTCGGACAGCTGTTGTACTTTATTCGAGTTTTCTTAGAAATTTCTCATGCACTTGTGACACCGGGTTCTGGGATGGTTGTAAAGTATTTTTATATCAACTGCTTATTATTTAATTTGATTTAAGACGATTATCTTATAAATTGGTAAATTTGAAGAAAAGTCATAGTTTTCAAGAGTATTAAAATGAGGATTTAATTAAGTATTTTGGTTTGGCTTGCCTGACAGTGGTGTCTGGCGCCATCATGACCTTTAGTGGAATTTGGTTCGTGACAACATGATATCAGAGCACTAGGTTCCTAGGGTCTCACGAGTCATGAGCAAGTCTAGTAAAGTCTCGCGGATCGGTACGGAGACGTCTGTACTTATCTTCGGGAGGCTGCAGGACTGTTAAGAGTACTTCCCTTCTTGATTCCTCATCGTGCGATTTGATTCCTAGAGGCTTGTGCCACTGCTTCCTTCCTACTCAATCCTACGCGACGCGAACCGCTTGTTATAAATCGAGAATGGAAGAATTGTAATGGTATTACCGAGGTGCTGCGGGATGTTTCTCCCTACATAGTTGTCTGAGCTATTATCGTGGCCTTGTGGAAGGATATTCTGTCGTTTCAGCTCAGTAGCGGTACTTCTAAGAGCTTTGAGGCTAGGCACAAGTTGCCATGATGCTATGAACGATTGTTCCACAGTATTGATATGATGGTAGGATGTTTGCCTACGTGTCGGGGCAGAGAATGACTTGAAGGGAGGTTTACTCAGTGCATGATTCAGAGATTCGGTATTTTACTTCTGGCGGAGGAAAGGCAATCAGACTAAGAATGTGCAGATTCGGGTTGATGGAGTAATGAGATTTGGTATTTGCGCACATGGTGGAGTTTTCTTCTATGATGAGGTATAGTTGTCCCAATTGAATGTACTAAGTTCGCCGGTGTTATGATCTTCTACAATTCCCCTTCGGGGCAAGATATTGTGAAGTAGCATTGAAGATACGGCTATTAAGTATGGCGGGGTGCGGTGGTGAAGGATTGAATCAATGTTCCTAATATCGACGGTTCGAGGAAAATGATCTTCAGAAAGGTTTAAAGTTAGCAACAGTTGTGGGTTCAAGTGCCATGAAGATAGATTTTATTCAAGGCAACAACTGAGCAGCAAAGGATAAGGAAGGACATGTGGGGAGTATCAGGCGGTGGTTAAAATTTCTAGAAGGCCAGGTATAAGAAGCAAAGGTCGAGTAGTCGACTAGAGGGGTGAGTTTCACCAAATTGGGAGAGTTTGGAGTGATTTGGGAATTTTAAGTGGTTGTTGATTAGGGAGGATTAATTTGGAGTATGGGCTATTAGGCGGCAGGATATTGATATAACGGAAAGGAGCTGCTTGAAATGAAGAAGGATACAACCTAACTTTGAATTGGAAGGATGTTGCCGCACACTTAATTGATGTCCACGAGAGATGAATGGACTTGTGCAGCTAGAGAGTGAGCTTGGACTCAGGATGGGTCATTAATGTCGTGGAGATTGCACCCCGTGTAGTAGCATTGGCAGACGTCGGCACGTAAATCCCACAGGTGGGTTATCTCCAGTGAGCGGATCGGTAGTTCCATGGTTGGCGAAGCTTCTGCGGAAATTCTATTGGTTATACAGCAAGGAGATCAGTCGTGCGAATGTGGTTGATGATTCATAGTATAAAAAGGGGTTTTACAGAAAGATTTCGAGGATTTTGTCGGTTGATTGCGCAAGGTTATGCCAATAAGAAATAAAGGATCCTGGTGCAGTCCAGAGTTGTGTAATAATGGCTTCAAGCTAAGTGGGAGAGCCCCACTGCCTATGATTAGGGTTGAATGGTTAACTACTTGCGAAGTTTCTGGTTATTAGCATATTGATGGGTCATTTCAGCTACGAAAAGGACATAAGCGGTGATTTGAGCAGAGGAATTGTTAAAGGTGTGCTATGGTTGGCCTTATTGGCCCATGTTTAGACTTGGGGAAGGATTCAGGATTTACGCCTTGTATAGATGTGGGTTTCAAGGGAAGTGATTCTGCCGGGTGCTTCGTCGAGAGGGTATTCATGTACTAGAAGATTTATGGGGTTGATTATATCCGGGGCCAAGTCAGAGCGGGTGGCTCTCAACAATGGTCCTAGTGGATTCAAAGGGGTAAAGTGTGGTGCCTAATGGCTTCGAGCCTATAGATACAGTTAAGAATCAAGCCTTGTAGCAGCTTATCAGGAGGTTCCCAGAAGGCTCGATGATGTTTTGACCTGCATGGTGGCAATGGTGAGGTATGAAATGGTTCGTGGGATTTGAGACAGCATGGTCTCGTGAGTCAAGGTCTCTCGAGATAAGTGCGGATGGAGTATGCTATGTGTTGGATGGAGTTATTATTATTTCTAAGGCAATCAAGAACAAATTGGAGGAAGATAGATTGATTAGCCATAGTTGAATTGGCATATTGGTGGCAGTGATCAGTTCCTTTAGCGCGATAAAGTTATGTAAGTGATTTGTGGCGGTACATGTGAGGCTTGTCGGCCGTCGTAATTAATATTATTCAGAAGTATTCTACTGTTATGTCCTGTCAGGTGTAGGCGGGTCCCCGGAAGGGCTATGGGGGCTTAGACCACTACTTAGAGATTTGCATATTCTGCAGTTATGAGAATTCACCTGTGTGTTGCTATGGTTCTCCTAAAGTGAGTTAGGTGAAAAGTTTTTATATGATGAAGTGTTAAACTATTAGTGGTTCTGGAGTTATGATGAAAATCGTGTTCGATTGTATTTTGGCGTGTTGGGCGTAGTGAGTGGTATGGAATTTGAAGTGAGGATCAAGGTTACAGTTCGGTGTTGACGAGAATTTCACGAGCTCGGATGAGCAGGAAAGTAGTTTCGATGTTTAAGGTAAGTTGGTATGTCTTCAGCGTCACCTGATATCAGTGTTGGTGGAAAAAAGGGCCTTGCATCCTGGTTAAGAATTCTTGATCGCTTTTTAGCTTTAGCGCGGCCGGTGAGTTGGATGTACATATCTGTTATCTGCTACGGAAGGTTGTGGGAGCGTGCCCACGGAAAGGTTGTATTAGTGTGGCATGTAGTCACTTGATCGCTTGAAGAGTTAAACCAAGTATGAAATTGTAGTGATGTCGTTAAATTAAGAATTTATGCCTGGAGGGCACACGGTAATTTGGGTTGCGGACTGTGGAGGATTACTCCGGTTATGATGGTTGTCCTTATGCATCATGAGGAGCAAGGGGAGTATTTAAGGACCTTTGAAAGGTTATTAGCCTAGTTTGGTGCGATCAGAACCAGCTTGAGATCTGTGGAGGGATTTAAATGTGAATACGGGCTCTATATCAAGCCAGATGTGTCCATTTCAGTAATGCACTCCTTATGGAAGGGCGGTCAGGGTGTAATTTCGTCGTCAGTTATTTCATGTAATAGTATATTGTGTCGTGTGAGTTGTGAGACGGCTTGGGAAATTGCTTATGTGTTAAGGTTCCGCGTAGAGATGATGTTATATGAGCAAAATGGCTCTTGAGATGCAGATCGTATATCGTACTTCAGTTGTTCTTGAGTCTGTAGCTTATGGCACTATGTGTCCCCTCAGGGATGGTATTATGCACTTAGCGTGCTTTTGACCGATATTCGGTATCTTGTTGTGATGAGCTATTCAGCTCGATGTGTATCTCTTTATGCGAGTTTTATGTGCGGATCGGGTTGCACGCCGCAACAATGAGATGATAATTATAGTCCCTTGTATTCTACTCTATGTGTTTTGTTTCTCCATTTTTCTGAGGAAAGTTCATACTAGTTGCGTGATTTAAGTAGTCCCTTCCAGAGTTCCATTTTCCTTATGTATCGCGTTCGAGTGATACCCTATTGGCACGTTGTAGCATCACATGAGACTTTTGGTCATGTCAGGGGTGACTTGTTGCCTGAGCAGTTCGTACAGGGTAAGATAAGGTTACTGGATCTAGGATCAGTGCGATCGGATTATATGAAGTATATTAAGGAGCAAAGACCATTATTTGGTTCAGAAAGAGATGATGGTTCTTGACAGGAGTATAGATCCTATGAATCGTTGATTCGACAGTTCGTTATGAATTTCTACACGTCCCTTCCATCGTGGCGGCATTGCGAGAGTTGGAACAGGAGTTATATATATCATGGGGTGCCTTGTGAGCATCAGATTCGGGAAATGTCGACTATTATGATCAGAGAGTGTTATTATGGTCTTGTGAATGATGGGGTACATGGTGTGAATTCAGCAAGGGTGTGCAGTCATGTTCTTGTGCGGTGTGTGGTGATTGATACGGTGTTCATATGTTGGAAGCAGGCCTGGCAGAGAATTTCGGATGTTGAAACTGGGCTCCAAGGCTTATTTGTCTAAATGAAAGAGGTTATCTTTAGATTTGATCGAGCTGATGTGCCCAACTAAGTTGTGGTAGCACGGGTAGGTGCACGAGGTATTAAGCAGTGATTCCAGACAACCCCAGCATAGTTCCTAGCATGTTCGAGGACGAACGTATGTTTAAGTGGGAGAGGATGTAACGACCCGACCGGTCGTTTTGAGCCCTAGCACACCATTCAGCAGTTCGAGGCTACGAGCAGCTTCAATTCAGGCATTATGACTTGTATGCGTGGTCAGAATTGAATTTTGGGAAGTTCGGGGTTGATTCGGAAGCTTTAAGTCGAAAGAATCAACTAGGATTGGATTTTTGTGTAAACGACATCGGAATCGGGATTCGAAGGTTCCAGCAAGTTCGTATGAGGATTTCGGACCTGGACGTATGCCCGGATCGGGTTTTGGATGACCCGGGAGCGTTTTGGGCCCTATTTTGGAGGTTAGCATTTTGGAAGAAATTTCATAGGTTTGTGTTGCAGTGCATTTCAGTGTTACCAATATTCGTTTGGGAATCCGAATCTGGGAGTAGCTCCATATGGTGATTCTGGAGTTGGGAGCGCGATCGGAAGTGAATTCGGATGTCCGTGGAGCATTTTGGAGTCATTTGGTAAAGATAGAAATTTGAAGGTTTTTGAGAAGTTTGATCGGAGGTGGACTTTTTGATATCGGGGTCGGAATCCGATTCCGAAAGTCGGAGGAGGTCCGTAATGTCGAATATGACTTGTGCGCAAAATATGAAGTCAATCGGACGTGATTTGATAGGATTAAACATCGAAAGTAGAAGTTTGAGATTCTAATGTTCATAAAATTTGGATTGGAGGTCGATTCGTGGTTTTAGCGTTGTTTGATATAATTTGAGGCCTCGAGCAAGTCCATAATGATTTTGGGACTTGTTGGTATGATTGGATGGGGTCCCGGGGGCCTCGGGTGGATTCCGGATGGTTAAAGGATCAAAAATGAAATTTTGAGAAGTGCTGAAGCTGCTGCATCTGTCATAACCGCACCTACGGTTGGTGGACCGCAGATGCGGTCCTCCCATCGCTGAAGCGGCCCAGGGCAGGCCAGGCCAGGAACCGCAGATGCGGCTCCCAAGCCGCTGAAGCAACTCCGCAGATGCGGCCTGGAGACCGGCCCATTTTCGCAGATGCGTCCCATTTCTCGCAGATGCGAGACCGCAAATGCGGTCCCCTGACCGCAGATGCGGAAATGCTGGAGACAGTGAGGTTCTTTTAAATCGGGGGTTGGGTTCATTTCAACCCCATTTTCTTCCATTGGAGCCGATTTGGAGCAACTTTGAGGTGCCATTTTCACCACCAAGCATGAGGTAAGTAATTTATGTTAGTTTTGAGTTAAATACATGATTATATATGGATTTGGACATGGAAATTTCTAGAAAACTTGGGGTTTGAGGGAAAACCTAGAAAATTGATATTCTTGGAATTTGACCACGATTTTGGGTATGGAATTAAGAGAAAATCATATATTTGAGTTCATGGAGTCATGGGTAAGCTTAATCTTCAAAAAAATTCGGAATCCGGGCACGTGGGCCCGAGGGCATTTTTGTCAACATTTCGATCGGGGTTAGGAATCGCTATAAATTGGATTAATATGAGTAGTTTATCGTTTATTAATGAATTTGCATAATCATTGGCTAGTTTTGGGAGTATTTAGCATCGATTCAAGTCTTCAGAAGGGCGTGGAATGCCGGTTATGGATCTTCAGAGCGAGGTGAGTCTCCTTTCTAACCTTGTAAGAGGGAAGTGTACTCATAGGTGAAATAATTGGTTGCGTGCTCCTATTTGCGGGGGCTACGTACGCACGAGGTGACGAGAGTCCGTGCGTAGCTACTAATATGTGTAAGTCCGGGTAGTCTAGGACCTAGAAAGCATGCTATACTTGGAATATCTGTGATCTTATTGACAAATTGAATTTCCTAAATCCTATTGAATTGGTAAATGACTTTATAAGAAGATTAAACCCTATTTTCTTGACTTGTTAAAAGAGAATTTGGCTTTTCCTTGGATAATTGTTCCCTGATAAATTCAGGATTGACTGATTGTCGTGTTTATTTATATTCGACCGCATCGCATGTATGATTCGCATCTATGGTTCGGGCTGCTCGACCCTTGGCAGTGCACATTTTAAATATTGTTGGATCGGGCCGTACGACCTCGGCATGAGTTGCGCATGCTTGTATTGCTTGCTTTGATATTTGTTGATTCCAATATCTGCTCTCCTGACTTGAGATAATTGTTAATTAATGGATTATGAATCCGGGGACTTTTAATAAAAAGGAACTTTTACCTGATTAGTAATTTACTTGAATCTACTGTTGTTCTTAATAAATCTGTGAGTCATCATGTTAATAATATTATTACTGGACCTTTAGTAAGTGTCGAAGTTGCCATCTCGTCTCTACTTCTTCAAGATTAGGTGGGATACTTACTGAGTACACGTTGTTTTTGTACTCATACTACACTTCTCTGCATTTTTATTGCACAGGCACATGCCCCACTAATGGCTTAGCAGGCGTAGCAGCATGGTTGACACGGAGACTAGGTGAGCTGTATTTCCTCGAGGCGACCCGCAGCTAGTATAGTCTCTCTCAGGATTCTATTTATTTTCTGTCCAATTGTATTTCGGACAGCTGTTGTACTTTATTCGAGTTTTCTTTGAAATTGCTCATGCAGGTGTGACACCGTGTTCTGGGATGGTTGTAAAGTATTTTTGTATCAACTGCTTATTATTTAATTTGATTTGAGACGATTAACTTTTAAATTGGTAAATTTGAAGAAAAGTCATAGTTTTCAAGAGTATTAAAATGAGGATTTAATTAAGTATTTTGGGTTGGCTTGCCTGATAGTGGTGTCCGGCGCCATCACAGCCTTTAGTGGAATTTGGGTCGTGACACATCTGGATTAAATTTCTTTTTGAAAATCCATTTATAACCAATAAGCTTTGTACCATGAGATAGATCAGTTAAAATCCATGTTTCATTTTTCATAATAGAATTAATTTCAATTTTTATAGCCTCTTTCCAAAATTCAGCATCAGAAAAAGATATAACTTCAAAATATTTCGATGGTTCATTATCAACTAGAAAAGTTTGAAAATCATTTTCATAAGAAAGATATTTTTTCCTAGGCCTTTTACTCCTTCTCCGTTCCTCGTTAGAGTTATTTTCATTATTTGTTTCACAGGTGTATGAGAAATTTTATCATACAATGGATAAATATATCCAAAGTACTCAACATTCTTTGTCTCAATTATAGTATTGCAATCAAGAACATCACTTTTTAAAACAAGAAATCTAAATGCAGCACTATGTTCATCATATCCAATAAGTATGCAATCAACAGTTTTAGAACATATTTTTCTCTTTTTAGGTTCAAGTAAAAGAACTTTAGCAAGGCACTCCCACACTTTTAAATATTTCAAGTTAGGTTCATAACCCTCCCATAATTCATACGGAATTTTGCCAGTTCTTTTATGTGGTATTCTATTTTGTAAGTGACATTGAGATAATATAGCTTCACCTCATAAATTGTCACGTGCATTAGAACCAACTAACATAGAATTCATCATCTCTTTTAATGTTCTATTTTTTGTTTCAACTACTCCATTTGACTCAGGTGAATAAGGCGGAGTTACTTCATGAATTATTCTATTCTTTTCACAAAATTCATTCAAAGATAAATATTCTCCACCTGTATCAGATCTAATTCTCTTGATTTTTCTACTAAGTTGATTTTCGACCTCAATTTTATAAGAAATAAAAGTATTAAAGCGTCATCTTTGATTCTAAGTAAATACAAATTTGTATATCTAGAAAAATCATTAATAAATATCACATAATATCTGTAACAACTAAATTTCGCTCCTGAAAAATTATAATCAGGACAAGAAATATAGCGACAAATATTATATTCGATTTCAAGTAATGGTCATAGGACAAATAATAATCAGGGGACAAATAATAGTCCTCTGATTCTTCTCCTTGCGAACGATGGTTAAAGAGCTTGATCTTGAACTTGACGGATTTCAGATTTGTGGTGCGTCACGAACAATTTGAAGGTCGTCACGAACCAGGATTTGGTGTTAGGTTATCACAAACGAAACATTTGAAGCCGTCCGCCTATGATTTGTGTTCGCCTTTGGAACTTGAACACAGACTACGATTGTAGATATGGATAGAGACCTTGATGCTTTCTTTAACCTTTCCTTCTACTTACTTACTTGTTCCTCTAGCCGTCTCCTTTGACCCCTTTATATAGGTGTGAGGTGGAGTAGTCTCCAAGAAAACCTTAGTGGATCATTGGGCATGAGGCTTATGGGTCGGCCCATTTGATAGAATACCGACTAATGGGCTAGCCTAACGGTATATTAGACCTTTACTTAAATCAATTTAATTAGATTTATATAATTATCCCAATTATATTAGCCCATGATATTTATTTGGACTAATAAGTATTTAATTTATGATAAAATTTAAATCTTTTATGGATTTAAATTTAATGAAATTTTAACCGTCTACACATGCCCGCTACTTTAAGGCTTGTCGGGGTATAGGCAATGCCGAAATCTTGAATACGAGACTTGAAGTATCCATGAAATTTAGAGTCTCTAAATAGAATATTTTCTATACCAAGTTTAGTAATTTGGTCAAAATATAACACTAAGACCCTCTATGGCAAGATGGATCCTCTAACTTTGATTTTACTTATTCCAAAAGAAAGGAGATTCCATATCTTTCCTTATGAAATATGGACTTAATAATGTAATAACCAAGGTTAAATCCACTCCAAGTTAGACAAATAGAATTCTAGATATGGTAAGAATTTTCTTGACTTTGAACCAAGAAAAATAGTTTTCCTCTAACTCAAACCAAACCCATGTCGTGGTGCCCTTTTGAGCAGTTGTCTCAAAAAATAATTCTTTACCATGTAAGACTTTCTAACCCATAAGCAATTACCTTTCCGTTGAAAGGAAAATTTCTACACGTTAACGAAAGCACAATCGGCTTAACATAAATATAAATACGAGGTGCTCCTCCAAACTTTTCTCATCAAAACTTCATGTGGCTTACTGTTACAGTCTCCATTTTACCTCATACGGGGAGTTAACGTTCTCTCAAGAAAGGGCTTGGGCATCCATTTTATTTTCTTGATATTCTCTTCTTCTTGCTTTTTTTTCCTAAAAAAAGTTATTCACATTTGTTTTGGTTGCAGAAGTTGCCTGTAACTGTCAGCTTTGTGCGTCTGTGGAAAACAATTCAGATCTCATTGTAGGAGACGCAAAATTGCAAGCCGTTTGATTCTACTGAAACTAGACTCAGAGGACCGCAACATATCATAAATTCATTGCTAAAGTCGTTATGGATTGGATGAAATTAAGCACTTAAGTCGATCTACACGTCTGGCCCGTTCAGCTTCCAGCCTTGTGCACTCTCGCCGTAAAATTCATATCTCAAGATAAGAGCGTTCAAATCATGAGCCATTTGCGGCATTCGAAAGAAGACTCTGAGATCTACAACATGCATAAAACTCGAAGATGTTCTCTTGTTGATACAGTCGCAGCAAATTTTTGAATCAAGCGCTTAAATCGGGAGTATTGTTCGGGCATCATACTTTAATTTTTTTTATAGCTTTGGCGACGAGCATGGCGAGTTTTCTATGAAAGATCACATGAAGGATTATATGATCAACGTTATCATTTTTGCAGGCACATAGGTGCATGGAACTTCCTATCCCTTGAGTCTTGGAATGGATGAATTTTTGCAAATTAACGAAGAAGTTAATGGAGTGTCCTTCTCACGGCTTTGATGGAATAATCTTCTGAGCATTACATCCTTCAAGATTTGGTGGAGAATTGCATGTCACATGCATCGACTCTTTGATTTCAGTTTCGGATGAACACTTGCCCCCATTCTCGGCATCGTCTACTTCTTTTTTGTCGTGAGTCTCAAAGATAGACAACCTTTGATCTCCATGTGTATCCATACTCAATTCAATATCATGTGCACGGGTCGCCAACTCTTCAAAAGCTTTAAGATTTATTCCTTACAAGATGTAGCGAAGGCCCCAATGCAAACCTTGGATGCACATTTCGATGCCAGAAGTTTCGCTAAGACGGTCTTTGCAGTTGAGGCTTAATCTCCTCTAGCGATTGATAAATTTAATAACTGGCTCCTCCTTCCGTTGGGGGAATTTGTAAGTTCAATCATGCTCACAATGCGCCTCGTGCTATAGAAGCGATTTGAGGAATTTTCGCTCGAGTTGCTCCCAACTATCAATGGAACCAAGTTCAAGATCTGTGTACCAATCGAAAGCATTTCCTTTGAGAGATCGAACAAACTGTTTGAAAAGGTGATCATCATAAGTTTGAGCATCACTGCACGTCTCGACTAAGTGTGCAACATATTGCTTGGGATTCCTTTTACCATCGAATTGTTGAAGCTTAGGAGGTTGATATTCGCTTCACATCTTCAAGTTATCATTCCTTGGTGTGTATGGCTTTGCGTATGTATGGAAAGATTTAGGTGAAGGCTCAGCTTTATCTTTGATGGACCCTATGATGAAGTCCTTCAATTGCTCAACATGAATCTGTCCATCAGAAGAGACTTGGACTTCTTTGGTTATTGCTGCTAGCTTTCTAGAGGACTCTCCTTTCTCTTGAATTTCTGGAAGTTTCATAGGTGCTTGGCTTGATTCTTCCTCAGTCAGACTCTCCACCTTATTCATCTACTTGGAAAGTTTATCATCTTCATATTTCATGAATTTTGTCAGGCCTTCAACTGCTTTTGTCAAATTTGCAAGTTGTTTTTCTATGGTAGAAACTTCAATCATCATCCTTTGCAAGACCAGCGCAGAGGATGAAGAATGGTATGGATCATCACTTGGATAGAGTGTAGATTGGGGAGTGACACGTGGAGATATTGAAGAAAATTCATTGTTCAAGACGTCATCATCTTTCTGTATGTAGGGATTGTGGGGCCGGCGATGGCATTCTTTTGAAAGGCTAAATCACGCCAAAGTTCGTTCGACCAACTCAGCGATGTTGTTCCTTTCTTTTAGCATGTACGAGGAGGATCTTACTTCTTTAGGAGAAGATGAACCAAACACATGAGTTGTGGACGGCACTTCAAGCATTTGTCTTCCTAGCATCTCAGCTTTGCTTCTTTTGCTTTTGCCAACAATCTCTATGGCAACTTCCAATCCGCTTTTGGAGTCAGATCTAGGATTGATTTTCATTTAGGTCATCTTGGTGCTCTTGAACTTCGAAGAGAAGAGATGATAGGTAGAGATGGTTCCAATAGGCGTGCCAAAATTTGTAACAACTAAATTTTGCTCCTGAAAAATAATAATCAAAACAAGAAATAAAGCCACAAATTTTATATTCGATTTCAAGTGATGGAGTTACAATCTATAAAATATCTCAAATATAAAAAGAGACGTAGTTCTCTGAGTCTTCTCCTCATGAACGATGGTTCAAGAGCTTGATCTTGAACAAGATGGATTTCAGATTTGTGGTGCGTCACGAACAATTTGAAAGTCGTCACGAAACAGGATTTGGTGTTGGGTTATTACAAACGGAAGATTTGAAGTCGTACGCCTATGATTTGAGTTCGCCTTTGGAATTTGAACACAGACGACGATTGCAGATATGGATGCAGATCTTGATGCTATTCTTCAGAGCTTCTTTAGCCTTTCCTTCTACTTACTTGCTTGTTCCTCTAGCCTTTTCCTTTTACCCACTTATATAGGTGTGGGGTGGAGTAGTCTCCAAGAAAATCCTAGAGGATCATTGGGCTTGAGGCTTATGGGTCAACCAATTTGATAGAATACCGGCTAATGGGCTAGCCTAACGGTATATTGGACCTTTATTTATATCAGTTTAATTAGAAATAAATAATTGATCCAATTATATTAGCCCATGATATTTATTTGGACTTATAAGTATTTAATTTATTGTAAAATTTAAATCATTAAATTTAATAAAATTTTAGTCGTCTACAAATGCCCCTACTTCAAGGCTTGTTAGGGTATAGGCAATGCCGAAATCTTGAAGACGAGACTTGAAGTATCCATGAAATTTAGAAACTCTAAATAAAATGTTTTCTCAACCAAGTTTGGTAATTTGGTCAAAATATAACGCTAAGACCCTTTGCGGCAAGATGGATCCTCTAACTTTGGTCTTACTTAATCCAAAAGAAAGGAGATTCCATATCTTTCGTTATGAAACATGGACTTAATAAAGTAATAACCAAGCTTAAATCCACTCCAAGTTAGACAATATGAGACTGCTAGATATGGTAAGAATTTTCTTGACTTTGAACCAAGGAAAATAGTTTTCCTCTAACTCAAACCAAACCCATGTCGTGGTGCCCTTTTGAGCAGTTGTCTCAAAAAATAATTCTTTACCATGTAAGACTTTCTAACCCATACGTAAATACCTTTTCGTTGAAAGGAAAATTTCTACACGTTAATGGAAGCACAACCGGCTTAACATAAATATAAATAGTCGGTGCTCCTCAAAACTTTTCTCATCAAAACATCATGTGACTTACTGTTACAGTCTCCACATTACCTCATACGGGGAGTTAACGTTCTCTCAAGAAAGGGCTTGGGCTTCCATTTTGTTTTTTTGCTGTTCTCTTCTTCTTGCTTTTTTTTTCTAAAAAAAGTTATTCATGTTTTTTTATTGTAGAAATTGCTATCTGCTTTGTGCATCTGGGGAAAACAATTCAGATCCCATTGTAGGAGACCCCAAATTGCAAGCCATTTGATTCTACTGAAACTAGACCCAGAGGACCGCAACATATCATAATTCATTGCCAAAGTCATTCTAGATTGGCTGAAATTAACTCTTAAGTTGATCTACACGTCTGGCCCGTTCAGCTTTCAACTTTGCGGACACTCGCTGTAAAACTCATATCTCAAGATAAGAGTGTCCAAATCATGAGCCCTTTGCAGCATTTAAAAGAAGACTCTGAGATCTACAACATGCATATAACTCGAAGCTCTACTCTTGTTGATGCAGTCGCAGTAAATTTTTGAATCGAGTGCTAAAATCGGGAGGATTGTTCGAACACCATACTTAATTTTTTTTTGCAGCTTTGGCGACGATCATGGCGAGTTTTCTATGACAGAACACGCGAAGTATTATATGATTAACGCTATTCTTTTTGCAGGCAAAGAGGTGCATGGAACTTCCTATCCATGTCTTGGCATGTATGACTTCTTGCAACTTAACGAAGAAGTTCATGGAATGTCATTCTCACGACTTTGATGGAATAATCTTCTAAGCATTACATCCTTCAGGATTTGGTGGAGAAGTGCATGTCACAATGTTCAATATCTGTATGGAGCGTCGTGTCATTGACACTGGTACTTGCTACTAAGCTAAAGATCTATGTCATTTGGCACCGATCAACTAAACAAAACCAAAAGATTCGTGCCATTGGCTCCGGGGGCTCCAAATTTTTTTTTCATTTGCAGATTTTCAAGAGAGTATTAGCGGTCTTGATATCCATAAGAATATTCACTAGAGGTCTACATGAATGATGCCAGACCATCCGTCTCTTTATTGCAGCTTGGGGAGAGAATCTCGTGGTGTAATCCTACTTTTGCGGCTGGAGATGGGAACATTTATGAGTGACTCCTTTTCACCTTTGGCGAGAACGAATGTGGCGTATCTCCCTTTCTTTTGGCTTTTCGAGACACTTCGAGCTCTACTTCCTTGCGAGCAAGTACACGAAGCAACAATCTTTCAACCTTTAGCGTGGAACCACCTCTTCTTTCAACTTATCGAAGAGGTGCATGGGGTGTCCTAAACCTCAAGCTTTGAAGTAGAATAACCTCTTCTTGCAATTTGGAAAAGAATTGCATAGAACGTCCTTCTCAAGACTTGATGAAAAGATACATGTAGCGCACCATATTTTGAGCTATGGAGGAGAGAATCTCGTCCTTCAACCTTTATCAAAAGAAGCACATAAAGCATATTTTTTCATGCGACTGGATGAAAGAAAACATTGCGCATTATCCTTTAAGCTTTAATGTGGAGTAACTACTTCTTTTAACTTACCAAAGAAGCGCATGTCGCATACTAAGAGCTAGCATCCTCTTTTGGCTATCTTGAAAAGGAATTGACTTTTTTTTTCGTTTAAATGACTGAACGTAGAATAAAATCTAAGTTGCCTACGTACCCCAGCAAAAAGGATCAAGTCAATACGAAGTTTAATAAAAGTATAAGATCTTTTTTGTATGCAGTTTATACTCGTGCGGACAAGAAGTATAGAAACTTGAAACTTCGCTCATTCGAAGAGCTTTACATCTTGAAGACTTGCTCAAATTTGAAGACTTGTTTGCATTTTTACTGCTGGTATCGGAAATATTAAGCACAAATAAACCATGGTTACAATATCCATTATCCCAAAAAATATTATTTTTGGTCAATATGACCTCATCATTATCGAAAGAAACCTTCACTCTAACTTTTCCTAATAATCCCACAGAAACTAAAGTGGTTTGGATATTAGGAACATGCAACACATCACTCAATACTAGAGTTTTACCAGTTGTGAGTTTGAGAAGAATTTTTCCTTTCCCAAGAACGCGAGTTGTCCTTGAGTCACCAGGATAAATAGTTTCTTCTCCTTCCTTAATTTGGTTTTATTTTTGTCTGCACAAATGTGCATAGTAGCACCAGAGTCTATCACCCAATTCTCACATTGACCACATTATTTATTTGAGAAATGACCGCAATAATTATATTATCCGCTTTAGTCAAATTTAATTTTGACCTAGCGAGATTGTCATTTATCCCAGCTCTTCTCTTGCATTGAGATGCATTTTTCTTGAAGGTTTTATTATTAACAATGGATATGTAACCATGTATATTTATATACCTGTATTTTGACATTATTGTCTGCCAAACTTGTGGATGCAATAACGTATTTGCAACACCATAGATATCTGGCAAGACAACTAAAGTAGCAGCAGGGACAATACCAAAATTGGTAGCACCATCAAAAAATTCTGTAGTGTCATTACTTGCCATAGTTTCGTATATTGTATGGGAAATAGCACCGGGGAAATAACAACAATACTGCAATAATTTTATTTGTAACCAAAATGTAACGATCCGGCCTGTCGATTTTGAGAGTATGAGCCCCGATCCCCTATTTATTGCTCCCTCTATTTCATTTTATGATTAATTGACTTGCCGGGGTGCTTGATGTCGGGTTTGGGGGAGTTTCGGAGTAGAATGTGACACATAATCCCTAAGTTTGAAGTTTGGGTTGTAAGCGTTGACCGTAGTTTGACCTGTGTGAAAATGACTCTAAAATGGAGTTTCGTTGGTTCCGGTAGCTCCGTATGGTAATTTTGATCTTAGGAGCGCGTCCCGATGTAGATTTGGTTCTCCGTAGGTCATTTTGGCATTAATTGGCGGAAGTTAGTATTGAAAGATTTTTGGAAAGTTTGATTGAGAGTGGACTCTTTGTTATCGGGGCCGAATTTTTATTTCGGAAGTTGGAGTTGGTCAGTCATGTCAAATGTGACTTGTGTGCAAAATTTGAGATCAATCGGGCGTGATTTCATAGGTTTCGGCATCGAATGTAGAAGTTAGAAGTTCAAAAGTTCATTAAGCTTGAATTGAGGTGTTATCCGTAGTTTTAGCGTTGTTTGATGTGATATGAAGGCTCAACTAAGTTTGTATGATGTTTTAGGAGTTGTGGCTAGGTTTGGTTGAGGCCCTGGGGGCCTCGGGTGGATTTCGGATGGTTAACGGATTGAAATTTGGACTTGGAAGATGGCTGAAGCTCAATTGTTCTGGTGTCTGGTTTCCTTCTACGCGCTCACGATGGTGCTCACACGTTCGCGTAGAGGACTTTAGTGTTGCTAGGATTTTTGCCTTCATGTTCGTGATGTATGTTCCGTGCTCACGAACCTGTGGAGCCTTCGGTATACGTGTTCGCGTGATGGACTTCGTGTAGAGTAGCGGTGAAATGGGGCATCAGGTCATTAGCCTACACGATCGCGTAGAGGTTCACGCATTCGTGAAGGGTTAGGCAGGGAAAGATCCGCGTTCGCGAGTGGGCCCTCACGTTCGCGTAAGAGGTTATTTTTGGTAGTCGCATTTTGTACTTCGCGAATGCGAGGAAGCTTCCGCGTTCGCGAAGAAGGAAGCACCTTGGCAAAACAGAAAATCCCAAAATTGAGGGTTTATGTCATTTTTCACCATTTGGACTTGAGAGCTCGGATTTAGGCGATTCTTGGAGAGATATTCACATACGTGTTTAGGGTAAGTGATTCTTACCTAGTTTTGATTAATTTCCATGATTATGCCTTGGATTTCATCATTTAATTAGTGATTTGAGGTGGAAAATTGGGGAAATGGAGGAAAGTTCTTAGACCAAATTTTGAGGCTTTGATCGAGATTTTGATATCGGATTTGAGTAATTTTAGGATGGGTGGACTCATGGTTGAATGGGTATTCGGATTTTGTGACTTTTACCCGATTCCGAGACGTGGTCCCAGGTCAACATTTTGGGGCGATTTTCTAGTTTCTTCCTAAAGTCTTGATTTCATTAATTAGATTAGTTTCTTATAGTTATATTTACAGTATAAAATTGCTTTTGGCTAGATTTGGGCCATTCAGAGTCGGAAAGTCGAGGAAAAGGCATTTTTATTGACTGATTGAGCTTGGTTTGAGGTAAGTAACTTGTCTAACCATATGTGAGAGAAATTCCATTAGAATTTTATATTGTTTTAACAATTTTTGATATGTGAGTGACGTCTACACGAGGTGACGAGTGTGTACACAGGCTAAATATTGAAAAAGTCCGGTCTTTGCTAAGTAGTATCCTGCTTATATCTTAAATGAGTTATTCCAGCATGTGTAGTCTTCATGTTTAGTCTAATATCGCATGTCTACGTGTTTCATCTCTCAGTTGCAATTTGTACAACTTAGTTGAATTACCTGTTTTCCTAGATTCAGTATTTGTTCCTTAACTGTAGGATTTCCTTGCTTGTAAAATCATTGTTGTATTTATTGCGTGTTCACTTTCATGATTCTCTTTGTGAGGATTGGTGAGATTATAGCACGAGGTTTCTGTCGTGCCGTTGCAAGATATTTATTTTTGAGACTATGAGGCGGTACCTTGGGACTGCCCCTGTTGCATATTTACTTTTGGACTGCGAGGCGCTACCTTGGGAGCACCCATGTTGCATATTTACATTTGGGACTATGAGGCGGTACCTCGGGAGCGCCCCTGCTGTCTTCCTCTTTTTGCTGTGTTGTTTATTGTTGGTGGTATTCCTTAACTTGTAAGATGTTCTTTTCCTTACGTGTTGTAATTGTCTTCCTGGTTTTCCTGAGTTATTTCTTTCCATTCATTCTTACTTTTTCATTTACCTGCCATTTCTTTTTTATCATTTCTCCTTCTGCCTTATTTCTCATATTCCAATAAGGCCCTAGCCTGACCTCGTCACTACTCTACCGAGGTTAGTCTTGGCACATACTGGGTATCGTTGTGGTGTACTTATTCTATGCTTCTGCGCACGTTTTATGCATACCCAGGTACATCCTACCAGCCCTGATATCAGTAGAGTGCGTACTACTACTTGGAGACTACAAGGTATATGTTATACCCTATGTTTTTGTGCGTGAAAGCATGTCGTAAGTCATTTGATGTAAGCTCGGAAATGAGATCTTCTTTGAAAGTATATAAAGTGATTTAATGTTGTTACACCCCGTAGTTCAGACGTCACTGTCATTATAGGATTATCTAATATAAACTCAAAAAGGATGAAATCTTTCTACAAAGATAAGAAAGGTCTACTGAAGTCTTAAGTAAGTTAAGATGAATATGAGACTTGTTAATCATGACTTAAATGAGGTTAAAGTCATGATATGACTATATATGATGTTTGGATATGAAAAATTAAATTCGTAAGTTTTATGATGTCATTTTGGGACATATCTCATACTGAAATGAAGGTCTGGGAACCTAGTATCCAAGAGTCCAAACCATTTATTCATACGACATAGGGGTAGAGAAATATGAATTTATAAAGTAGGGTCGCCAAGTCACGTTGCCGCACTTCGGAGAACCTGGCAGGTTTGTAGGACAAGTTGCGATGCAGTTTTCTCCCAATTATTGAGAGTTGTATGGGTATATTTATATGGAATTAAAGTTCTATGTGTCTAGTTTCTAAATCTGAAAACCATTTGTCAATACGATATCGGAGTAGAGAGATACAAGTGTCCGAAGTTGCACTGATCAAGCTGCCAAGCAGGCAGCTTACCCACCTGCTTGGAGAATTGAGGCGGTGGGCTTATAAGTTATCTTTACCCATTATATTTCATCAATATCCAGAGACATATTACACCAAAACACTCTCAAGCTCTCCAAGAACTGGTCCAAGAACCCAAGAACCAAACTCAAGAGAAATCAACACAAATAATTATCAAAGGTGTTAAAGACTTCATAAGAATGCTTCTATGATGTTGTGGTGTGATTGAGGGCTATTGTGAGCTAAGTTGAGATAGAGTTTCGAGTTGTAGCTGTTGTACAAGGTATGCATAACATCTTCTTGATTGTGCCTAAGGTTAAACTTGTGTTGGTTGTGTTGTTTAAGTGAAAACCCATAAGATAGCACTTGAAAGAACATCAGATATGCTTGTCTTTTTGGTTGGACTGTTTTGTGGCTAAATATATGGTTTGTTAATTTGATAATGTTGTGGCTGCTGTTGTTAAGCTTTTCTATGTGTTAATTAAGTTGATTGAAGAAGAAAAGATGAAAAACAAGTGATTGACAATAAAAATTAAGGTGTTATGCGTATGGGGCTGTTTGGAAGGCATTTTGTGGATGTTTTAAACTAGAAATAATATGTTACATATAAGTATGATGTTCTAAAGATTGTAATCTAATTTATGGAGTAAGAGTTGGATTCAATTCATATCTTGTTATGAGTAAAAACGAGCTTGCCGCTCAATATGATTGTTAAGATAATCGGAGAAACTCATATTGGATTATATTGTTGTTGTTGCTATTGTTCGTAATAGTTGTTGTTGTTGGCCTTTTGATGAACCTTTTTGGTCTTTGAGATATATTAAAAATAGGGGAATTGCTGCCCGATTTTCCTAAAGCCATACGACTAGCCAAATACGATGGTACGACATTATATGTTAACGGCAATATCATTTCTCTTGTTATAGATGCAAGACGTTGTATAGAGCTTGGTTAAGTAATAAGGAAGATATCATACAGGTATGTTAAGGTTATCCATTCTTTCCTTTTGGCATGATCCATATGATATAACCAAATGAGCAAGCACGTAAGCTTCACAAATGATTCTATTCTTAGAAGTACTAGGGTTGCATATGTTCTTGATTTCCCATATGTCCTACTATCATTTCGTCTGTTCATGGGTCTCATGACATTTTGAAAGATCTTATTGACTTACTTCATTATGCATTGCATTCAGTTATACATTATATTGACCCATGACCAAATGGCGTTATATACGCATATAGTATATGTATATTGGATATGGTCAAAGGTTATGGCGTTATATACGCACCACCACCTGATCACTTGGTATACGTTGATGATTTCGCCCAGGCCGAGATGATAAGATGATGTTAAGTATGCATATACTTATGCATGATATGACATTTATATGCACATGCATTACATTATAAATATTTTATGATTCAGATAGCTACTCAGACTTACAGGTTGAGTATTTACTCAACATTTCTTTCATGTCTTTTATATACTACTTTTCATTCCTTACATACTCGGTACATTATTTATAATGCCGTCCCTTTTGCCGGGGACGCTGCGTTTCATGCCCGTAGGTCCTGAAAGACAGGTTTACAGTCCTCCTAGTAGGCGAAAGGTGTTGGTGCACTCCACTTGCTCCGGAGTTGCCTATTTGATCAGTATGATTTGGACATGTATTGACTGGTATGGCGGGTCCCTGTCCCGACCTTTGTGATATTTATGTACTTTTAGAGGCTTGTATACAAATGTCAGGTATATAGATACTTGTATGGCCTTGTCAGCCTACGTTTTGAGTTTACAAATGATCATGTCAACCTTATAGGCCCATATATCACATATATAAGTTTCTATATCATGTTGGGTCATTCTATTTCTAGTACTCCCTTATGTTTTATTTCGATTATCTCATGATGGCCCTTTTGGCCCATTTACCAATGATAGTACGATAAGAAAGATATGTTACGTTGGTACTCAGTTTAGTAAGGTACCGGGTGCTCGTCGTGGCCCTTCGGTGTGGGTCGTGACAAAAGTGGTATCAGAGTAGTTCTGTCCTAGGGAGTCTACAAGCCGTGTCTAGTAGAGTCTTGTTTATGGGTGTGTTGTGCACCACACTTATAAGCACGAGGCTACAGAGCATTTAGGACTGTCACTCTTACTTCTTACTCTAGATCGTGTGGTAGAGCTCAGTTGTAAGAATTCAAACTCCTATGTTCTATTTTATTCGTAATACAACTATATCTACATCCAGAAAGATAGCTGGTAAGAGATTGAAGGTTGTTGCGGAAGAGTTGAGTCAGAGGAACTCAATTTTGCATCATACTTATGATGAGTAAATGTGAGGTCTTCAACAGATCATATGTGTACTAAGATGTGTAAGTTTTTTTATAATGAGCCCTAAGGCAAGAATATCCACTCGTATGGTAAAAAGGAATAAAGGAATCAGAAGGTAGACACAAGTTTCAGCAAGTAAAAGAAGCAAGGTGGAGAAGGGTACGAGGTACCTAGTTAATGAAGATTAACAGTATTTACAATTCAAGCACAAAAATATAAGCATTCGGAGTTGCTTCCAACAGTAATGGAGATATATACAATTATTCACACCCATCTCAATTATTCCCTATGGGAGCTAACAGATATAGTTTAAGAGAAGGATGGGATATCAGGATCAAGTTGGGGTTAGAGTAACCCAAAATTATGAATGGATTGTTAGCACTAGTTGATATTTTCAAAGGATAGTGCAAATGTGGTAGTAGATCTCCTTCTGAGACACCCAGATGGTGAACCCTAGAATAGTACAATCTTGTATGAATACTAGAATATTTAGAAACTTCAGAAGATAGGCAGTGGGATCCTAGAAGGGATAAATATTTATATTAGTATGACTCCACTCCCGAGTAAAAAGAGAAGGCAGAATGTTAGGCATTCCGACGAGCCAGTGAGATGAAGCAAGGGGAGCTAAAAGTGAATGAATGTTTTGTTGATGTTTTTAGAATAAAGTGATAGACAAAAATATTAGCCCGAGAATAAAAGAGAGTGAATGAAGCATTATGAGTAAGATGTGATAAATGGATGATAACGGTAAATCAAAATATGACACAGTGACAATGTCTATAGTCAAGTGAAGGAAAGACAAGAGGTGACAGGCCTTGAGGCAATAAAAGAGTATAAGCCATAAAGTCATATCCCCATTTCAAAAAATGAGTTGGTGACTCCAAGGTGATTACCAGAAGGAAAAGTTAGACCCCCGAAATAATAGAAATCAGTATGGGCTAGTGAACAAGATAAGATGAACATGAATTAAGGACCGAATGATTTGATAATAGGCGGCATCAAGAGAATTTCACAGATTGCATTCCGACGATAATAGAATGTACAACAGAAGAATAACCTTTAAAGGTCATTCAAGAAGATGCTTCCCTAAAGCTAGCACTGTAAGCAAAGTTAAGCTTAAGGGACTAAGTATGCTGGTTACACTAGGTGTCACCCTCGTGAGTAAGGAATTAAATTATCCTTGGTACAAAAGGGTTACCGCAAGGTGAGTAAGAGTCCATGAAGATGTGAAAAGACTCCAAAGATTAAGATATAACTATGGAATAGTAAAGAAAGAATGCGATAAAAATGTGAAAGGAATGAGATTGCATCTATTCATATCCTACAGATATGATACGACTCCAGAACATTATGCAAGCACGACGACGGGGATAGGCAGTAAGGGTTCTAGCACAAGATGTTATTGATAAATAAGTGCAAATGAACACTTGATACATAAGGAGCCACTGCGAGAGGTAAAGACTAGTTGAGGAAGAAATGGTCTTGTAACAGCAGTATCACAACAACATTGCATGCACTCTATAAGAAAGTGGCACCTATGGTGGCTAATGAACGGGAAGAAGAAAAAAACCAAAAGGTGATATTCAAGATCATATGGGTTGCATGGAATTCTAACATATGAGGGCACTAAGATGAGCCAAGTGTTCATGCAACAAGTGGTAGAACGACCAGGAAAAGCTATTGCTTACATTTAAAGACAACTGAGAAGGCACGAAAGGAAATCTATGATGCTACCAAGTAAAGGAAAGTTTTGAGTAGCATGAACGAATATGTGTAGGTCGCACACTAAAGTATCGTATAGCAACAAGGTTTTAGGTAGATAGGAGTAAAGGTGTGAAAAGGTAAGTGAGAAGGTGACGAGAACAGGTAAGTCCTTGAATTAAGCTCGTCAAAACAAGAGAGCTGATGGTTTCCATAAGCTATAGAAAGCTCGGTGCAGTCTGAATGAACTCAGAGGAGTCTAAGAATAGGATAAATTAGAAGAGATGAAATGTTGCCCTGGTAGTAGAATAAGGGAGTAATTGTGATAAATAAGAGGATGACGTTTGGTCATTCGATTGAGTAATGATTTAAAGAAAAGGGATTTCATGGATGGCACGATATTAAAATACCACCATAAGATGAATCACATTGGGATGATACTGTTATTGAAGTATAGTATCACCCCTAGGTGGATCAGGAAAATCACTTCAGATATTCCCCAATGAGACATGAGCCCTAGTGACAATGTATTACGTCAGAGCCGATGGCTAGAGCTAGTGAAAGACTATGACGTTGATAATTTATACAATCCAGGGAACGCGAATGTAGTAGTCGACGCCCTCTGGCAGAGAAGAGTGAGATAGTTTGTGAGATTCATCAACTAGCTAATCTTGGAATTCGATTACTAGATTCATATGGTACCGGAGTTACTATTCAGGACACGGACATCCTCTTTAGTAACTGAAGTGATGGAATGCCAGTATGAAGATCCTGTGCTAGCTTATTACAGAGATACAACCCCTCAAAAGGAGAAGACACCATTTGAGATTACAGGAGATGGAGTCCTCAGATATCGTGGTCGATTATGTGTTCCTAATGTGGTAGGGTTGCGCCAGCAGGTTATGGGATACGTAGTGAGAGAGTAACCTAGAGTTGTGTAGCACACCTCGGTAATAATAAACCTAAGTGAGTGTTATAGTATGTTATGACCTACTTAGATGCACTAAAGCCATAAGGACAGATATCCAAGGCTAGGAATGCAAATATAGCAAAAGTTGTAAGTTCACCAAAGTACCGAACAATGAACTTCAGCACACCTATATATGCTCCGAGGGACATCTTGTCATAGTTCTGTATATGTTCACAAAGTGAGGCGAAGAGATTGGCAAAACACTGAAGAAAAAAAGAGAGAGAAGATCCGCACATAAAAGGACAAAGTCATATATGCTGCATCACAAAAGGTAGTGAGAGTTACGGGATTGGACGAATTCCGATCAAAAGTCGTGATGTGAGAAGAGGCCTAAAGGGGGGAATGCCCTGGTCTTTGAATTTATTCACGGAAATATTGCGTAGATGGTAAGGAAAATATTAAAGTATTCACGAGAGCTATAGGTTATAATACTGATAAGCACATCAGTCAACATTCGAGGACAAATATTCCAAAGGGGGGAATGATGTTACATCCCATGTTTTTGTACGTGAAAGTATGTCGTAAGTCAATTGATGTAAGATCGGAAATGAGATCTTCTTTGAAAGTATATAAAGTGATTTAATGTTGTTACACCCCTTACTTCAGACGTCACTGTCATTATAGGATTATCTAATGTAAACTCAAAAAGGACGAAATCCTTCTACTAGGATAAGAATGGTTTACTGAAGTCGTAAGTAAGTTAAGATGAATATGTGACTTGTTAATCAGGATTTAAATTAGTTTAAAGTCATGATGTGACTATATATATGATTTTATGTACTCTTAGAGGCTTGTAGACAGATGTCAGGTGTATGGATACTTGTATGGCCTTGTCGGCCAATGTTTTGAGTTTACAAATGGTCATGTCGGCCTTATAGGCCCGTATGTCACATGTATAAGTTTGTATATCATGTTGGTTCATCATACGTTAAGTATTCCCTTATGTTTTATTCTTGTTATCTCATAAAGGGTTTTCTAGCTCATTTACCCATGATAGTATGATAAGAAAGATATGTTACGTTGGTACTCGGTTGAGTAAGGCACCGGGTGCCCGTCACGGCCCTTCGGTTTGGGTCGTGACAAAAGTGGTATCAGAGGAGTTCTGTCCTAGGGAGTCTACAAGCCGTGTCTAGTAGAGTCTTGTTTATGGGTGTGTTGTGCACCACACTTATAAGCAGGAGGCTACAAGGCATTTAGGACTGTCACTCTTTCTTTTTACTCTAGATCGTGTGGTAGAGCTCAGTTGTAAGAATTCAAACTTCTAAATTCTATTTTATCCGTAATACAATGATACCTACATCGAGAAAGATAGTTGGTTAGAGATTGAATGTGGCTCTGGAAGAGCTGAGTTAGAGGAACTCGATTTTGGATCACACTGATGATGAGTAAATGTAAGTTCTTCAGCAAATCATGTGTCTACTAATATGTGTGAGCTTCTTGAGAAGGAGCCCCAAGGCATGGATATCTATCCACCCATATGGTAAAAAGCAACAAGAGAATCAGAAGCTAGATACAAGTTTCAACAAATAAAAAAAACAAGGTGGCGAAGGTTACGAGGTACCAGTTAATGAAGGTTCAGTATTTACAATTCAGGCAGAGAAATACATGCATTTGAGTTACCTTGAACAGTAACAGAGTTATATACAATTGACCACACCCATCTCAATTATGCCCTATGGGAGCTGACAAATATAGTTTAAGAGAATGATGTAATATGAGGATCAAGCTGGGATTAGTGTCAAAAAAAACCAAGATTGTTATCATTATCTAACATTTCCTAAGGGTACGGTAGTGCAAATGTGGTAATAGATCTCCTTGTGAGACACCCCGATGGTGCAATCTAGAATAGTACATTCAGATATGAATACTAAAATATTCAGAAATTTAGGGGAGTGGCACTCGAATCCAAAAAGGGATAAATATTTACCTTAGTATGACTCCCGCCCCTAGAGAGAGAGAGATAGAATTTTAGGCATCCCGAAGAGCCAGTGAGATGAAGCAAGG